>NW_027591802.1:0-73731 GCF_964213995.1 Mustelus asterias | reverse complement strand
GTGTCTTTGGGAGGGGGGAGTGTGGAGAGGTTCTTTGCCCCATATTTGTCATTTGCGATTGCTAATGTGTCTCTGTCAACACCCTTCAGGAGTTGGGTTTAGTTGTGCCTTGTGTCCTCCCCCCCTCTCTCCCCCAACCACCCCTCCCCCCCTCTCTCCCCCAACCACCCCTCCCTTCCCTCTCTCCCCCAACCACCCCTCCCTCCCTCTCTCCCCCAACCACCCCTCCCTCCCTCTCTCCCCAACCACCCCTCCCTCCCCTCTCTCCCCAACCACCCCTCCCTCCTTCTCTCCCCAGTTTGTGGTTTCACAAATTGAGGATCTGGCGACTCTCCGCTCTGCTTTAATGATCTAAACTTGCCTCCGCTCTCCTCTGTTTTCCAAGCAGGACTTGCTATCAATTTCATGCAGCGGGTAGTCTGGATGCCACACTCTGGTTCAGACACCTTAGCCAAGCCTGCAAACCTCACAGGAACCAGGTGAGTGTTACCTGCTCAGGGACCCACTGATTTGAAGGAAGAAAGTCTTGTTCTGTTCTTGGGATGTTTGCGCTGATAGTGAGATTCAGCTCCTCTTCCTGGAGGCTGCCGCACGTGGACCAGGATGCAATGAATTGATTTGATTTATTGTTGTCACTTTATGGTGAAAAGTATTGTTTCTTGCGCGCTATACAGACAAAGCATACCGTTCATAGAGAAGGAAAGGAGAGAGTGCAGAATGTAGTGTTATAGTCCTAGCTAGGGTGTAGAGAAAGATCAACTTAATGCAAGGTAGGTCCATTCAAAAGTCTGACAGCAGCAGGGAAGAAGCTGTTCTTGAGTCGGTGCGTGACCTCAGACTTTGTACCTTTTTCCTGGTGGAAGAAGGTAGAAGAGAGAATGTTTGGGGTGCACGGGGTCCTTAATTATGCTGGCTGCTTTGCCGAAGCAGCGGGAAGTGTAGACAGAGTCAATGGATGGGAGGCTGGTTTGAGTGATGGATTGGGCTACATTCACAACCTTTTGTAGTTTCTTGCAGCCTTGGGCAGATCAGGAGCCTGATTCACAGAGGATGGGACTTACTGCCCATTCCCCTCACCCACTGCCCTCGTAACCCTCAGAAACTTGATACTTCCTGGGTCTTTTACTGAACAGTGAAATATTCACTGAGATTGGAAACATTTTCATTTATATAGCACCCTATCGCAATCTCAGGACATCCAAAAGCACTTTACAGCCAGGGAAATACTGTTAGAAATGTCGTCACTGCGACAGCAGCCAGCTTGGTCAAAACCGTTCCCAGACCACAGCCGCTTTTCATCCCATGGGAAACTATGAGACACAGCCTGAGATGTTAATGAACAACACTGCCCCCACAGGATATGGTAGAAAGAGGGATTGTCAGCCAGTCTCACTGAGACCGTTCCTGCAACATTCAAACCCCGATGCCCCAGAGTGCGTCACAGCCACTGCAGCTGTTTGTTTGAATGGGCAGGTCTTGGGGAACAGCCTGGATAATCTTATCATCAGAAACCTCAGCAAATAGCAGCTCCTCAGTAAGAAATGACCGTGAGACGTGGCAGAGGACACACACAGGGTGAATTCCAACTGAACCCTGCCCTACACTTCTCAGTCCCCCCGTCCCTCTCTCCGTCCGCCCCGGTCCCTCTCTCCGTCCGCCCCGGTCCCTCTCTCCATCCGCCCCGGTCCCTCTCTCCGTCCGCCCCGGTCCTCTCTCCGTCCGCCCCGGTCCCTCTCTCCGTCCGCCCCGGTCCCTCTCTCCGTCCGCCCCGGTCCCTCTCTCCGTCCGCCCCGGTCCCTCTCTCCGTCCGCCCCGGTCCCTCTCTCCGTCCGCCCCCGGTCCCTCTCTCCGTCCGCCCCCGGTCCCTCTCTCCGTCCGCCCCGGTCCCTCTATTCCCTTCATAATCTTATATATTTCTATCCCCTCATTCTTCTGAATTTCAATGAGTGTAGCCCCAGTCTACTCAGTCTCTCCTCATAAGCCAACCCTCTCAACTCCGGAATCAACCTAGTGAATCTCCTCTGCACCCCCTCCAGTGCCAGTATATCCTTTCTCAAGTAAGGAGACCAAAACTGTACACAGTACTCCAGTGTGGCCTCACCAGCACCTTATACAGCTGCAACATAACCTCGCTGTTTTTAAAGTCTATCCCTCCAGCAATGAAGGACAAAATTCCATTTGCCGCCTTAATTACCTGCTGCACCTGCAAACCAACTCCTTGAGATTCCTGCACAAGGACACCCAGGTCCCTCTGCACAGCAGTATGCTGCAATTTTTTACCATTTAAATAGTAGTCCATTTTGCTGTTATTCCTACCAAATTGGATGACCTCACATTTTACATTAAGCTGCCTGTTGCTCTGAACTGGTTTAACTTGTGTTGCAGTCTCCACTGAACCTGATGTCTTTTGAATGAGTGAGAAAGGTGGTTGGAGGAAGACGTGAGAATCATGATGCGACTGATGGATTTTCCTGTGAATGAGCTGGATCTTGGGAAGCAGATGGAATGATGCAATCTTCCACCAACCTCTGGACACTTCCATGGCGTCTTCTCATTGCCGAGGCGATCCAGAGACTGGAGTTGAAATGTTTGTTCGAGGTCAACAACAGAATTACTGACGATTGTCCAACGCAAGAAGGAAGATGGGATGAAGGTGCCTTTAGTTGCTGAAGGATTATTATTTTAAATTCCAGCCAATTAGACAGACGCTGGTGTCAGTATCTGACCTGTGTTTTGAATGGAGGACATGTTCACTTGTGACTTTGTGCAACTTACCCCACCCCCTGTCTCTGCCAGGGATGGGAAGGGTGATGGTTTTGAGGGGAAATGTGTAAAAAAATCATCATCATTGGGAATGACTGGTTGGTTTTATCTGGAGATTTACTCATGAGCTTTCTACCCTAGTCAAGGAATTGGAGTGAGTTGCTCAGACATTACTGTCCCTCTAACTGATGTCAAACCAGCAGCACATCCTGATTGGATGGGTTGGCGTTCATACTGAAGGACATTCTCTCTGCCCGCCTCTTCCACTGTCTCCGGGTTTCTGCACACAGCTGGTGTCTGTCGTCTCTGGGTTCCCTCAGCCTGTGATATTCCCGTCCATTCAAACTGAGGGCAGGTAACTCAGTCTAGAACCGTGTGGCGGAGGCTCCAGTTACTGACCAGCCAGACACTCGCAACACCAGCCGCGGGACTAGATGCTGAATAACGCCTTGCAGAGTTCCATTCCGGCATCTCCATCAGATCCCGTTTCAGTTGCCAACTCTGGTCGGATATTTTCCTGGAGATTTCATCACATGACTTCCTGTCCCTCAATCCCCCATTGGTCAGCCGGTTTGTTCATCTTCATGATTCCTCCCCCCTCCAATCCCCTCCAGCACCCCCCAATCCCCTCCAGCACCCCCCAATCCCCTCCAGCACCCCCCTCCCCAATCCCCTCCAGCACCCCCCCATCATCCCCCAATCCCCACCAGCACCTCCCATCATCCCCCAATCCCCTCCAGCACCCCCCCTCACCCCCCCATCCCCTCCAGCACCAACCCCCCCAATCCCCTCCAGCACCCCCCTCACCCCCCCAATCCCCTCCAGCACCCCCCCTCACCCCCCCCTCACCCCAATCCCCTCCAGCACCCCCCCTCACCCCCCCCCACCCCAATCCCCTCCAGCACCCCCCCAATCCCCTCCAGCACCCCCCTCACCCCCCCCCTCCCCAATCCCCTCCAGCACCACCCCCCCCAATCCCCTCCAGCACCCCCCCTCCCCAATCCCCTCCAGCACCAACCCCCCCCCCCCCCCCCATCCCCTCCAGCACCCCCCCCCCAACACTGGAACCTGGCTTTGGGTCACATTAGCTTCACTTCTGTTTGTGTGCACGCTCCTGCCGCTTTATTCACTGCAGTGTTGTGCTGTTTTGGCCTTGTCCTCACTGTGATTGAAACCTGTTACCCCCCTGTCTCTGCCAGGGATGGGAAGGGTGATGGTTTTGATGGGAAATGAGTTTGGTTTGCTCAATGGGCGTAATAAATATATTAAAGAGTAAGTGTTCACTGGAGCCAATGTGAAGCCATTGAGTCTCGACACCACCTTACACCCCTGCTGTATCCCGGGCACTTTGCGTTATCACAGAGAGTTTCTCCTCCACCTCCTTTCAGTAACCTGCTGAGGTTTACCCTCCTGTGGTCACAGTGTTTTATCGCAGTCACTCTGTCACCAGTGGGAAGAAGGACTTTATCCTTAGGAGCCAGTATCATCCTGTCTTTGTCCCCTTGTTAATCCCCCCCTCACTCCCCTCCCAACACCGACATTGACTCAACATCATACCCAGAACCTGAATCCACCCCTGTGTGTGTGTGTGTGTGTGTGTGTGTGTGTGTGTGCGTGTGAGGTGTGTGTGGAGAGAGGGGGTCACAGAGAGAGGGAGGTCACGGGGAGACTGTGGAGAGAGAGGGAGTCACGGGCAGTGTGTGGAGGGAGGGGATCATGGGGGGAGAGGGGGGTCACAGGGAGACTGTGGAGAGAGGGGGTCACGGGGAGAGAGAGGGGGTCCATGGGAGAGAGGGGGGGGTCACGTGGAGAGGGGCTTTTTGGGGAGGGGGATTGCTAATTATGAAAATGTTGTTGGTGGGAATCTCCTTGCTCCCTTTCCTCTGAGGGTCTGTTTTGTGCGTTAGGATCTTCCTTGCAACAAAAACAGAGTTTTAGAAAACTGCTACGTTTTAATCTGACTCCAGTAACATCCAGAGTTTGTGAATACGGTGCCCTGGGTCTGCCGAGAGTTGGTGGGTGCGAGAGAGGCCAAGGCTCCATTCTCTGCAGCTTGGGACCAGAGCTGCCTGAAGATGTGGGAGGAACATGGCTGTTTGTTGCTGTGTATTGTTTTAAACATTCTGCACTGGGAGCGGTGCCTCACTCAGAGAACAGATGCTGGATTCTCTCTCCAGCTTTCATAATAAAGATGGAATTATATTTTAATGCAATTGATTAACTCTGAGCCTGTTCAGGAAGTTGCCAGAGTATCTTCACTTTTCTCCAATGTCACATTGGTGTTTGCCTGCCCTTGATGGCGTTTCATTTTCCAAAATAAAATAAATATCTGATGTACCCAGGAGTCGGCTGAGTAACATTTTTCTCCCAGGCAAAATGTGTTTGGTTGGTGTGTCAGTGAGTAACTCAATACCAGCTGATCCACACAAACCAGTCAGCAATTCAAACTCCTCATGTTGACGCTTTATAGAACCTTAGGCCGCACTTGGAATATAGTGTTCAATTCTGGTCGCCACACTACCAGAAGGATGTGGAGGCTTTGGAGAGGGTACAGAAAAGATTTACCAGGATGATGCCTGGTATGGAGGGCATTAGCTATGAGGAGAGGTCGGAGAAACTTGGTTTGTTCTCACTGGAGCGACGGAGGTTGAGGGGGCGACCTGATAGAAAGTCTACAAGATTATGAGGGGCATGGACAGAGTGGATAGTCAGAATCTTTTTCCCAGGGTGGAAGAGTCAGTTACTAGGGGGCACAGGTTTAAGGTGTGAGGGGCAAGGTTTAAAGGAGATGTACGAGGCAGATGTTTTACACAGAGAGTAGTGGGTGCCTGGAACTTGTTGCCGGGGGAGGTAGTGGAAGCAGATATGGTAGTGACCTTTAAGGGGCATCTTGGCAAGTACATGAACAGGATGGGAATAGAGGGATATGGTCCCCGGAAGGGTAGTCTCTCCACCAGTTATCCAGACAGAGCTCCACCGCTATTCTACCCGTACGATATCAGTCAGCGCCCTGAGCAGTGAAGACCTTGATCCAGTTGTCAAATTTTCAAATAATGACTTGTTTTGGGAACAGGGAAACTTCTTTCGATTCTTAATGCCTTTAAGATAACATTACTGGAGATCAGGGTGTGTTCTGACTAATGTTAAATTTCAACCAGCATTCAAACTGATTACTGCATCTAAAACCAAAGGAGGAAACGCTGGAAAATCTCAGCGGGTCTGGCAGCGTCTGTAAGGAGAGAAAGGAGCTGACGTTTCGCGTCCAGATGTCAAAGCTTTGACAAAGGGTCATCTGGACTCGAAACGTCAGCTCTTTTCTCTCCTTACAGACGCTGCCAGACCCGCTGAGATTTTCCAGCGTTTTCTCTTTTGGTTTCAGATTCCAGCACCCGCAGTAATTCGCTTTTATCCAGTGATTACTGTACCTGTTTTCCAGTTTATTCTCCGATGGGGTGTGGACGTTGCTGGCAAAAGCCAACATTTGTTGCTCTCCTGCATTGAGTGCTTGAATGTCGCAGAGGGCAGTTAAAACTGGATCACGTGTAGGCCACACCTGATAAAGGTGGTAGCTTTTTGTCATGTATTATAAACCAATGAATCTCTGTGTAGTGTGCCACATGATTACATTCTGACATCAGAGGCATTTGGGGGATTATCCCTCTCTCCCATCCTGGACTGTAACACCTCTTGAATAAAGCTCCACCAACTGGTTCAATAACCCACCATATGGCAACTTTTTCATGTATTAGACCTTCCAAAATGCATTACCTCACATTTGTCTGGATTAAACTCCATCTGCCATCTCTCCGCCCAAGTCTCCAACTGACCTGTATCCTGCTGTATCCTCTGATGGAGGAAACCCATGCAGACACGGGGAGAAGGTGCAGGCTCCGCACAGACAGTGACCCAAACCAGGAATTTATCAATTGAATCCTCTGATGGGTTTTGAACCTATGTCTCTCAGTCCATTGGCCGGGGTATCTCGATTATTAGTTCAATGACATTACCATCATCTCGATGTGGGTTCGTAACACATTATTGTAACACAGCTGGGAGCTTGCTGTGCAGATTGCACGCTGTGCTTCCCACATTACAACTGATGACTAAGCATCTCCTGTGAGGTACAAGTCTTTCTTACTAAAATAAAAGTGCAGCAGATGTTGGAACATTGAAATAAAACAAAACTCAGCAGGTCTGACAGCATTTGTGGAGAGAGAAAGTGTGAACATCTCAAGTCTAATATTTTAAAATTCATTTGTGGGACCTGGCTGGCTGGCCAGCTTCAGCGGTGTGGTGAACCATCGTTGGTTCACCACTGGGGTTTGTTACCATGTTACTGTTGGGCTAGGGTGTTATTACTGTGGGGGTTGTACTATGTTGTTGGGTTAGGGTGTTTACCTGTTATGAGAGTTATCGTGGCACATTCCAGTGGGGTCCCGCCTCCGGTGGCAGGGTATAAGACCCCCTGCTCCGGCAGGACCCCTTCAGTCTGAACTGGTGTATTCGTGTTAGTAGTTCCCTTGTTACTTTATTAAAGCCTTCAATACCAAAGCCTTGATTCCATGTGCTTATTGACGCGCATCAATTTAATAAAGTAACAGAAAACTCACAACTGTACTACAAGAAGAAAAAAACAGAGAGTATGGAACTGATCCTAAAACCGGATCGTCTGCCACTGGACCCACGTGCGGTCGGTGCAGCTAACACATTCGACCATTGGTGGAAGTGCTTTGAGGACTACCTGGCAGCCTCGGTAGCTATCACTACAGACAGTGATAGACTCCAGGTCCTCCACGCGAGGGTAAGCGACACGATTTACCTAGCCATTCGTGCAGCTCCCACTTACCAGGGTGCCGTCGAGCTCCTAAAGAATAGGTACATTATGCCACCCAACGAGATACATGCTCGTTACCTCCTCGCTACACGACGTCGGCAGTCGGGCGAAACCATAGAGGATTATGCCAATGAGCTCCTGCAGCTTGCCAGGGGTTGCGACTGTAAGGACGTCTCCGCCGAGCAGTATATGTACGACCTCGCCCGAGACGCGTTCGTAGCAGGGGTAGGGTCCTCGTACATCAGGCTTAAATTGCTAGAAAAGGGGAAACTCAACTTGACCCAGGCAATGGGGATGGCCGTGAGGTTGGAGGCGGCGTCGAAGAGCTTGGCGCTGTACCCCGAGGACCACGTGCAGTCAACGTGGTTGGAGCAAGCTCAGCTCCCTCCTCGCCCCGCGAACCCGCGCTCCCAGATCGATTCGACGACGGCGGCAGCTCCAGGTGGCCAGCGATGCTATTTTTGTGGAGGGGCCAAGCATCCACGGCAACAGTGTCCGGCAAGAACGGCAATCTGCAGCCAGTGCGGTAAAAAAGGCCACTACGGCAAAGTCTGCAGGTCCAAGCCTAAAAACGGCAGTGTAGCTTGGTCTAAGTCTAAAAACGGCAGTGCAGCTTGTAACCCTCCAGAATGGAGACAATCTCCTTCGGCATCGCAGTACCCACGAGGTCCGACCACGTGCGAATCCAGGACGGCGCCATCGTGGCTGACGGAGGAGGAGGAAGACCACCAGGAGTCGCTGCGCTTGGCGCCCTCGGCCACATGCGATTCATGGGGGCGGCCATCATGGTCCACGACGACTAGGAGCGACCAGCAGGGGTCCTCAGCGTCCACATCGGCAGCATGCAGCAGCGACCAGCAGGGGTCCTCAGCATCCACATCGGCAGCATGCAGTGACGCCCAGGGGCCAACGGTGGCGTCGATCTCTCTGGATCAGACCAGGCATTACAGACTGGAACATTCTATGATGGAGGTAAAGGTTAGTGGCAGAACTGTGAATTGTCTGTTTGACAGTGGGAGCACCGAAAGTTTCATACACCCTGAAACTGCTAAAAGGTGTGGACTCCGGGTTCTCCCTGCCAAACAGACAATTTCCATGGCATCACAGTCCCGGTCTGTACCGATCCAAGGACGATGTATGGTAACTCTTGAGGTACAGGGCACAGTTTACGAGCAATACAGGCTCCTTGTGCTACCTCACCTTTGCGCGCCAGTTCTCCTCGGACTAAACTTTATGGTCCACATGAAGAGTGTGATCCTACAGTACGGTGGGCCACTCCCTTCACTGGCAGTAGGGAATCAGCCGCAGCCTCCAAATTGCCCAAAGCGCCCCGCGTGCAATTTATCCACCCTGAAGATCACGACACCATCCCTTTTTAAAAATCTGGTACCTGGCTGCAAGCCCATCGCTACTAAAAGTAGGCGTTACAGCGCTGAGGACCGGATCTTTATTAGATCTGAGGTTCAGCGGCTCCTCAAGGAAGGGATCATACAGGCCAGTGCTAGTCCGTGGAGAGCGCAGGTCGTGGTAGTCAAAAGCGGGAACAAACCTCGGATGGTCATCGACTATAGTCAGACCATTAATAGATACACGCAGCTGGATGCGTATCCTCTCCCGTGCATTTCTGATATGGTCAATCAGATTGCGCAGTACCGAGTGTTTTCTACCATAGACCTTAAGTCCGCCTACCATCAACTCCCCATCCGCCCAGAGGACCGACAATATACGGCTTTTGAGGCGGATGGTCGTCTATACCAATTCCTCAGGGTTCCATTTGGTGTCACCAATGGGGTCTCGGTCTTCCAGCGTGCTATGGACCGAATGGTGGACCAGAACGGGTTGCGGGCTACCTTCCCGTACCTGGATAACGTCACCATCTGCGGCCATGACCAGCAGGACCACGACACGAATCTCCAACACTTTCTGCGCACTGCATCTCGCCTGAATCTGACCTATAACAGGGAGAAGTGCGTATTCCGTACGCGTAGGTTAGCCATCCTCGGATACGTGGTGGAAAACGGGGTCATTGGCCCTGATCCAGACCGTATGCGCCCACTCACTGAACTTCCCTTGCCCGCTAGCACGAAGGCACTGAGGAGATGCCTCGGGTTCTTTTCATATTATGCACAGTGGGTCCCCAACTACGCGGACAAAGCTCGTCCGCTCATTAAGTCCACGACCTTCCCACTTACGCCGGAGGCCCAATTGGCCTTCAAGGTTTTGAAGAGCGACATCTCGAAAGCCACGATGCACGCGGTGGATGAATCCATCCCTTTCCAGGTGGAGAGTGATGCATCTGACTTCGCCCTAGCCGCCACACTAAACCAGGCAGGCAGGCCCGTCGCGTTTTTTTCCCGCACCCTTCAAGGCCCAGAAATTCGGCACTCAGCGGTGGAAAAGGAGGCTCAGGCCATTGTGGAGGCAGTCAGACACTGGCGCCATTACCTGGCAGGTAAGCGGTTCACCCTGATCACGGATCAACGATCCGTGGCGTTTATGTTCAGTAACACGCAGAGGGGCAAGATCAAGAACGATAAGATCTTGCGGTGGAGAATTGAGCTCTCCACCTATAATTACGATATTATGTATCGTCCAGGAAAGCTCAATGAGCCCTCGGATGCCCTCTCGCGCGGCACATGCGCCATCATGCAGGAGGACCGCTTGAAGGCTCTCCACAATGATCTGTGTCATCCTGGAGTCACCAGACTCTACCACTTCATCAAAGCCCGCAACCTGCCCTACTCGGTGGAGGATGTCAGGTCAGTAACTAGAAGCTGTCGGATTTGCGCAGAATGCAAACCACACTTTTATCGACCAGACCGGGCACAATTGGTCAAGGCCACTCGCCCTTTTGAGAGGCTGAGTGTGGATTTTAAGGGCCCCCTTCCCTCAACGGACCGGAATGTCTATTTTCTCAATATAATAGACGAGTATTCCCGGTTTCCGTTTGTTTTCCCCTGTGCGGACACGTCAACTGCCACCGTCATCAAGGTTTTCAGTGAACTTTTTACCCTGTTCGGGTACCCCTGCTATATTCATAGCGACAGGGGCTCGTCGTTCATGAGCAACGACTTGAGGCAATTCCTGCTCTCATTCGGGATTGCCTCTAGTAGAACCACGAGCTACAACCCTAGGGGTAACGGACAGGTGGAAAGGGAGAATGCTACAGTCTGGAAGGCTGTCCTACTGGCATTGAAATCCAGGGGCCTTCCAGTCTCCCGTTGGCAGGAGGTCCTTCCAAATGCGCTCCATGCTATCCGCTCCCTCCTGTGTACGGCAACCAATGCTACTCCCCACGAGAGGATGTTCTCATTCCCTCGGAAGTCGTCCTCGGGGACCTCATTGCCAGCCTGGTTGACGTACCCAGGACCCGTCCTTCTGCGGCGCCATGTGAGGGCTCGCAAGTCCGACCCCTTGGTCGAACCGGTCCAACTCCTCCACGCCAACCCTCAGTATGCCTATGTGGCATATCCTGACGGGCGAGAGGACACTGTCTCCATTAGAGACCTGGCGCCCGCAGGGGACGTAGCAACCCCTGTCGCTCCTATTCCCCCAGTCACAAATCCACTACTCCTCATTACTTCCCCAGACGTGGCGCGGTCAGCACCGGGACCAGTGCATTACACTTTTACTCCCATGTACAGCTTGCCTGAGACTCGGAGATCGGCGCCACCATCATCATCACCACCACCACTACCACCAAACGTTCCAGGATCCCCTGCACCATCGCCTCACCAGGGCCGGCCGGCCCGGGAGTCCTTGAGGGGACAGCCAGACGTTACTTTAAGAGCGCCACCACAAGCACCTGCTCCGTTTTCGCAACCGGTGTTGAAGAGATCGGCACCTGCTCCGGTTTCGCAACCGGTGTTGAGATCGCAGCGTCGGTGCGGTCCTCCAGACCGTCTGGACTTGTGAATCCTGTGACTTTTCTGTTATTGTCTGTTTTTCGTCCACCCCGCCACCTTTTGTTCTTAAAGGAGGGGTGAATGTGGTGAACCATCGTTGGTTCACCACTGGGGTTTGTTACCATGTTACTGTTGGGCTAGGGTGTTATTACTGTGGGGGTTGTACTATGTTGTTGGGTTAGGGTGTTTACCTGTTATGAGAGTTATCGTGGCACATTCCAGTGGGGTCCCGCCTCCGGTGGCGAGGTATAAGACCCCCTGCTCCGGCAGGACCCCTTCAGTCTGAACTGGTGTATTCGTGTTAGTAGTTCCCTTGTTACTTTATTAAAGCCTTCAATACCAAAGCCTTGATTCCATGTGCTTATTGACGCGCATCAAGCGGTCACGGGCATTCGGCCTCTGATATTCAGGTAAGCGTTCTCCAAGGCGGCCTTCGCGACACACGACGGCGCAGAGTCGCTGAGCAGAAACTGATAGCCAAGTTCCACACACACGAGGACGGCCTCAACCGGGATATTGGGTTCATGGCACACTATTTGTAACCCCCACAGAGTTTCACTGGCTGTCTTGTCTGGAGACAATACACATCTTTTTAGCCTGTCTTGATGCTCTCTCCACTCACATTGTTTTGTTTCTTAAAGACTTGATTAGTTGTAAGTATTCCCATTCCAACCATTATTCATGTAAATTGAGTTTGTGGCTTTATATGTCCTGTTTGTGAACAGAATTCCCACTCACCTGAAGAAGGGGCTTGCAGCTCCGAAAGCTTGTGTGGCTTTTGCTACCAAATAAACCTGTTGGACTTTAACCTGGTGTTGTTAAACTTCTTACAGCATTTATTGCCCATCCCTAGTTGCCTGAGGGCAGCTGAGAGTCAACCACATTGCTGTGGCTCTGGAGGCCAGACTGTAAGGATGGCAGATTTCCTTCCCTAAAGGACATGAGTGAACCAGATGGGTTTTTCCAACAATGGGTTTCATGGTCATCAGTAGATTCTTAATTCCAGATTATTTTTACTGAATTTAAGTTCCACCATCTGCCGTGGCGGGATTCGAACCTGGGTCCCCAGAACATTAGCTGAGTTTCTGGATTAATAATGTCGCAATAATCCCATTAGGCCATCACATCCCCTTCAAATATGTACAGCCTTAAATTGTTAACGTTGTTCCTCTCTCTATAAGTGCTGCCAGATCCCTGAGCTTTTCCAGGAATTTAAAAGCAAAATACAGTGAATGCTGGAATCTGAAATAAAAGCAGAAAATGCTGGAAAATCTCAGCAGGTCTGACAGCACCTGTGGAGAGAGAATAGAGTTAATGTTTGAGAAACGTTGGTTCTATTCTCTCTGTACAGATGCTGTCAGACCTGCTGAGATTTTCCAGCATTTTCTCTTTGACTTTCTGAGTGTGTTGTGATTAGAACAGTGCGATGAATGACTGTCTCAGTCATGGACCTGGGGTGATGTTCCTATGGCCTATCCTGTGAGGTTGAATCCCCCAGTGTCGATGCCTCTCACACTGTGTATAAAGTGTCTGTCCCTGTGCTGGGTTAATCCCCATTCCCAGTCTCTGTGCTGGGATAATCCCCATTCCCAGTCTCTGTGCTGGGATAATCCCCATTCCCAGTCTCTGTGCTGGGATAATCCCCATTCCCAGTCTCTGTGCTGGGTTAATTTCCATTCCCTGTCCCTGTCTCTGTGCTGGGATAATCCCCGTTTCCTGTCTCTGTGCTGGGATAATCCCCATTCCCAGTCTCTGTGCTGGGATAATCCCCATTCTCAGTCTCTGTGTGCTGGGGTAATCCCCATTCCCTGTCCCTGTACTGGGTTAATCCCAATTCCCTGTCTCTGTGCTGGGTTAATTCCCATTCCTAGTCACTGTGCGGGGTTAATCCCCATTCCCTGTCTCTGTGCTGGGATAATCCCCATTCCCAGTCACTGTGCTGGGATAATCCCCATTCCCAGTCTCTGTGCTGGGTTAATCCCCATTCCCTGTCCCAGTCTCTGTGCTGGGATAATCCTCATTTCCTGTCTCAGTGCTGGGATAATCCCCATTCCCAGTCTCTGTGCTGGGTTAATCCCCATTCCCTGTCCCAGTCTCTGTGCTGGGATAATCCTCATTTCCTGTCTCAGTGCTGGGATAATCCCCATTCCCAGTCTCTGTGTTGGGTTAATCCCCATTCCCTGTCCCAGTCTCTGTGCTGGGATAATCCCCATTTCCTGTCTCTGTACTGGGTTAATTCCCATTCCCTGTCCCTGTCTCTGTAGTGGAGGCTGCGGGAGTTCTTCCACAAACCCCAAGAGGCCCTGTTGGGGTGGGGGTTGGGGGTTTGGGGGGGGGCAGTTTGGAGCCGGAACCTTTGTTCGGGACTCGGGGGGTTTCCGGGCGGAGCGCGGGACGGACCTGGAATCACGTGTCAGAGAGCGAGAGGGAGCCCGAGGCGGAGGAACAGAGACCCGGACACAGAGAGACCCCCCCAACCCCGCACCCACCAACCCCGCACCCCCCAACCCCGCACCCCCCAACAACCCCCTCCAGCGCACAGGGAGCCGCGGACCGATGGGGAAATCCGGCCGGGTGAGAATTACAATCATCACCCAAACCCCCCCCTCTCTCTGCCCCCCCCCTCTCTCTGCCCCCCCCCCTCTCTCTGCCCCCCCCTCTCTGCCCCCCTCCTCGCTCTGCCCCCCCCTCTCTGCCCCCCCCCCTCTCTGCCCCCCCCCCTCTCTGCCCCCCCCCCTCTCTGCCCCCCCCCTCTCTGCCCCCCCCTCTCTGCCCCCCCCTCTCTCTGCCCCCCCCCCTCTCTGCCCCCCTCCTCGCTCTGCCCCCCCCTCGCTCTGCCCCCCCCCTCTCTCTGCCCCCCCCTCTCTCTGCCCCCCCTCTCTCTGCCCCCCCCTCTCTCTGCCCCCCCCCACTCTCTGCCCCCCCCACTCTCTGCCCCCCCCACTCTCTGCCCCCCCCACTCTCTGCCCCCCCCACTCTCTGCCCCCCCCCCCACTCTCTGCCCCCCCCCCCACTCTCTGCCCCCCCCCCCACTCTCTGCCCCCCCCCCCACTCTCTGCCCCCCCCCACTCTCTGCCCCCCCCCCCTCTCTGCCCCCCTCCTCGCTCTGCCCCCCCCTCGCTCTGCCCCCCCCCTCTCTCTGCCCCCCCCTCTCTCTGCCCCCCCCTCTCTCTGCCCCCCCCTCTCTCTGCCCCCCCCTCTCTCTGCCCCCCCCCCCACTCTCTGCCCCCCCCCCCACTCTCTGCCCCCCCCACTCTCTGCCCCCCCCCCCCACTCTCTGCCCCCCCCCCCCACTCTCTGCCCCCCCCACTCTCTGCCCCCCCCCCCACTCTCTGCCCCCCCCCCCACTCTCTGCCCCCCCCCCCACTCTCTGCCCCCCCCCCCACTCTCTGCCCCCCCCCCACTCTCTGCCCCCCCCCCACTCTCTGCCCCCCCCCCACTCTCTGCCCCCCCCCCACTCTCTGCCCCCCCCACTCTCTGCCCCCCCCCTCTCTGCCCCCCCCCTCTCTGCCCCCCCCCCTCTCTGCCCCCCCCCCCTCTCTGCCCCTACTTTCACAGCTCTTGTTTAAGGAAAATTTGTTTGATTCCCACCGCAGACCAAGAATCAGAAGAAAGCTCGAGCCAATGCCATCCACCTGCAGCAGGAGGAGTTTTCCACCGTCCCTCACTCCTTCGTCTTTAACCGAGGCCGAGTGGGGGTGAATGTCCACCAGCTGATCGCAGACATGAGGAAACTGATGGAGCCTTTCACCGCCCGGTCTCTGAAGGTGAGGCTGCTGGGGTTATACAGTTATGATGTGGAGATGCCATCGTTGGACTGGGGTAAACACAGCAAAAATTTTAACAACACCAGGTTAAAGTCCAACAGGCTTATTTGGTAGCAAACGCCATTAGCTTTCGGAGTGCTGCTCCTTCGTCAGATGGAGTGGAAATCTGCTCTCAAACAGGGCACAGAGACACAAAATCAAGTTACAGAATACTGATTAGAATGCGAATCTCTACAACCAACCAGGTCTTAAAGATACAGACAATGTGAGTGGAGGGAGCATTAAGCACAGGTTAAAGAGATGTGTTTGTCTCCAGACAGGACAGTTAGTGAGATTCTGCAAGTCCAGGAGGCAAGTTGTGGGGGTTACTGATAGTGTGACATAAATCCAACATCCCGGTTTAGGCCGTCCTCATGCGTGCGGAACTTGGCTATCAGTTCTTGTCTGGAGACAATACACATCTCTCCAACCTGTGCTTAATGCTCCCTCCACTCACATTGTCTGTATCTTTAAGACCTGGTTGGCTGTAGGGATTCGCATTCTAATCAGTATTCTGCAACTTAATTTTGTGTCTCTGTGCCCTTTTTGAGAGCAGATTTCCACTCCATCTGACGAAGGAGCAGCGCTCCGAAAGCTAATGGCATTTGCTACCAAAAAAACCTGCTGGACTTTAACCTGGTGTTGTTAAAACTCTTACTGTGTTATACAGACTGAAACACAGTGAATGAATGAGAGATCTGATTGAGGTGTATAAGATGCTAAAGGGTTTGACAGGATAGGCATGGAGTGGATTTTCCCCATGTTGGACATTCTAGAATGAGAGGCTTTGGGTTAGGAAATGGCAGATTTAAAACAGAAATGCGAAGGAATAACTTGACTCAAAGGGTTGTGGAGTTCTCTACCTCGAGTGCAGTGGATGCCAGAACACTAAACAAATTGGAGCAGATAGGGAGATTTTAAATAAGTCGCAGGATGAAGGGTTATGGGGAGCGGGCAGGAAAGTGGAGATGATTTGGTTTATTATTGTCAAATGTATTGGATACAGTGAAAAATATTATGTCTTGTGCGCTATGCAGACAAAGCATACCGTTCATAGAGTACATGGGGGAGAAGGAAAGGAGAGAGTACAGAATGTAGTGTTGCAGTGACAGGGTGTAGAGAAAAATCAGCTTCATATAAGGTAGGTCCATTCAAAAGTCTGATGGCGGCAGGGAAGAAGCTGTTCTTGAGTCGGTTGGTACGTGACCTCAGACTTTTGTATCTTTTTCCCGATGGAAGAAGGTGGAAGAGAGAATGTCCGGGTGCGTGGCGTCCTTGATTATGCTGGCTGCTTTTCCGAGGCAGTGAGACATGTAGACAGAATCAATGGATGGGAGGCTGGTTTGCGTGATGGACTGGGCTTCGTTCACGATCCTTTGTAGTTTCTTGCAGTCTTGGTCAGAGCAGGAGCCCATACCAAGCTGTGATACAACCAGAAAGAATGCTTTCTATGGTGCATCTATAAAAGTTGCTGAGAGTCATAGCGGACATGCCAAATTTCCTTAGTCTCCTGAGAAAGTAGAGGCGTTGGTGGGCTTTCTTAACCATAGTGTCAGCATGGGGGGACCAGGACAGACTGTTGGTGATCTGGACACCTAGAAACCTGAAGCTCTCGACCATTTCTACTTCGCCAGTTGAGGCCAAGATGAGATCAGCCGTGATCGTATTAAATAGCAGAGCAAACTCAGAAAGCTGAATTGCTGACTCCTGCTCCTAGTTCTTATGTTCCTGTGACCTGTTCCAACTTGGGAACTCTCACAACTGAGAAATCTCTGCGAGAGCAAACAGCCGCAATGCAGGAAGCGAATGGATCAGGAAGCAATGAGCAGCTTTGGTTAAACCCATCACATTTCGGCCTTTCTTCAGTTCCAACGCAGAGTCTCACAGACTCGAGATGTTGGCTCTGTTTCTCTCTCCACAGTTGCTGCCACACCTGATGAGGTGTCAATACAGAGAAATCTGGAGAAGCAGATTTCCCAGTCGCCGTGGAAAGCATCTTAATGTTTGTGGGGAGAGCCTTGTCTGAACTGATGCCCCGTATGTGAGTTGTCAGTGTTTTTTGAGAACATGTTACCGGTCTGCTAAGGTGACCAGATCTACATAGAACATTACAGCGCAGTACAGGCCCTTCGACCCTCGATGTTGCGCCAACCAGTGGAACCAATCTAAAGCCCCTCTAATCTACACTATTCCAATATCATCCATATGTTTAATAGAACTAGCTGGGGGAAAGCTGATTCTGGTTCGGGGGCTAGGCCGGTAAGGATAGCACGGGAAGGAACTGTTCAGTTCCTCAAGCCTACTCCATCATTCAGCAACTTCATGGCTCCACACGCTTGCCGTAACTTCGCATCCCGTTATAAACTTGTCCAATAACAATACTGAGAGAGGAATAACGGACGGTGAGGGATGGGGAAGGAAGAGGAGGAAACAGCACAGTAACATAGCGATTATTTATTGGACTAATAATCCCGAGATCTAGATTCTTGATTTAGAGCCATGAGTTCAAATCCTGCGACAACAGTTGTGAATTTAATTAATAAACCTGGAATAAAGAGTTTTGCTCGGTACAGGTGACTGTGTAACTACCAGATTGTTGTTAAAAACTCATCAGATCCACTAATGCCCCTTTAAGGAAGGAAATCTGCCGTCCCAAACCGGTCTGGCCGATGTGAGTCCAGATTCGAGCTGGGTGTCTTTGCCATTCAGCCCATCGAGTCCATGACATATCATTACTGCCCTTGGAAATGGCCCAATGTGGCTCACTGCCAACTTCCCGGGGGCAATTCAGAATGGGGCAATAAATGCTGGCCTGGTCAGCGATGCCCACGTCCTGTGAATCAGTTCAAAAAGAAGTCGCAATTGGAAGTTACGGCCCTCCCTGCCTGCTCAGAACGTTTAAATTGTGTATCTCACCATGGTCATAGGTCTGTCACTGCCACTTACACATGAGAGCAGTGCGTGTTCACGAGTTAAATGAATGGAGTGTGATTTAAGTGTGTGAGGTATTACTGCGCATGCCCAGTGCAGTGTCACTAGGGAATTTAGTGTCTTTTTGCTAACATGGTTCTGTGTGTGTGCGTTCCCAGGTGCGGAAGAAGAATTTGCTGAAGGATTTTGTCGCGGTGGCCGGGCCACTCGGTGTGACACATTTCCTCATTTTTACCAAATCATCGACTAGTGTGAACTTTGTAAGTAAACTGGGCATCTTCCTCCAGGGGAAAAGGAGACATTTCTTATCATTTCATCTTACTTTAGTGATTGTTCCTATTACTGACTCTGCCTCTCTCTGTGATAGGGCGCTGGAGAGTAGAATTGGAGTTACTGACTCTGTCTCTCTCTGATAGGGCGCTGGAGGGTAGAATTGGAGTTATTGTCTCTGTCTCTCTCTGTGATAGGGCGCTGGATGGTAGAATTGGAGTTACCTACTCTGTCTCTCTCTCTGTGATAGGGCGCTGGAGGGTAGAATTGGAGTTACTGTCTCTGTCTCTCTGTGATAGGGCGCTGGAGGGTAGAATGGGAATTACTGTCTCTGTCTCTCTCTGCGATAGGGCGCTGGAGGGTAGAATGGGAATTATTGTTTTCACATCCAGTTCGGACACCAGATTAACAAAGGCCCTGGGAACCTTTAATGACCACTACCCCCTCAGCTTGGCAATGATGTTGATGGTGGGTTAAGGAAAATACTCAAACTGTTGCCATTGGATCGCTGACTTGTACTTTTTTCAACTGTCCCTCAGAAAATGGCCCGTTTACCGAGAGGTCCCACGCTCACATTCAAAGTTCACCAGGTAAGTCTCTGCATTTCACTGTCTCCCAAACTTCACTGCGAATCATTGCAGTGACAATGCTCTCGATGCGTCTGGTTGCTGCCGACCTGTTACTCAGGCGAGGGGCAGCTAAATGGAACATTTCTCTATTCCTGTGCGTTGCTGAATGAATTGTACAGCTGCTTGGCGTGAAAATCCAGGGAACTCATTGGGAATGTGATCAGTTTGGTGCTGATCCCTTGCTGGAGATAGTTACTGAGAACACTGTTAACACAACCATCTGACTACCAGAATGACGGCAAGATTCTTGAAGATGAACCTTGATTTTGATTGATTATTTTGACGGTATTATTGGTGTTTTGTAAAGGTACTTACCCCACCAGCTCACTCTGGATCTGATTCAGTGTCCTGCCTGGCTTTAGCTCCTCTCTCTCTCATTGTGGGAGGTTGGGTTTAGGAGGCTTGAATCTTGATTTTAGCCCCAATCTAGGGTCTGATCTAATCCCACGCAGCAGGACTGCAGCACTGTCAGAAGCCCTGAAGCCCGAGCCAGCAGTGCTTGGAATACTGGTCACCCTATTATAGAAAGGATATTATTAAACTAGAAAGAGTGCAGAAGAGATTTACTAGGATGCGACCGGGACTCGATGGATTGAGTTATAAGGAGAGGCTGGATGGACTGGGACTTTTTTCTCTGGAGCGTAGGAGGCTGAGGGGTGATCTTATAGAGGTCTATAAAATAATGAGGGGCACAGATCAGCTAGATAGTCAATATCTTTTCCCAAAGGTAGGAGAGTCTAAAACTAGAGGGCATAGGTTTAAGGTGAGGGGGGAGAGATACAAAAGGGTCCAGAGGGGCAATTTTTTCACACACAGGGTGGTGAGTGTCTGGAACAAGCTGCCAGAGGTAGGAGTAGAGGCGGGTACAGTTTTATCTTTTAAAAAGTATTTAGATAGTTACATGGGTACAATGGGTATAGAGGGATATGGGCCAAATGCGGGCAATTGGGACTAGCTATGGGGTTTTTTTTAAAAAAGAAATAAGGGTGGCATGGGCAAGTTGGGCCAAAGGGCCAGTTTCCATGCTGTAAACCTCTCTGACTCTAAGTGAATATTAACAGTCTGTGAGCATTATTCAACCTGCTCACAGTTCACTCCTCCCACCAAGCCTCTCCTTCACCTCATTCCCACTTCCTCGTGGCTCTCAGCTGCACTTCCCCAGGCATGGACACCTGGACCACTCGCTCCCCAATGGGTCCACACCTCCCAGAACCTTCCCTCTTCTCACCCCACTCCCGCTTGCCCTCCCTCTCCCATCCTCTGCTCCCACTCTCCCTGGAGCCAGAGCTGGCTCCCAATCCCCCCCCCCCCCCCCAATGCCCGACTCCCAATCTCCCCCCCCCCCCCCCCCCGCCACCCAAGTCCCCCAATCTCTCTTCCCTTCCTCCCCCCCCCCCCCCCCCCCCCCCACACACACACACACACACACACACACCCTGTGCTCGCTCTCTCCCTCTCTCTGGGCTGAAGCTTGATGTACTGAGACTAGTTTTCCCGGATTGACTCTGTGCTCTGTGCTCCGTGCCATTCCCAGTATTCCCTGGTGAAGGATGTTGTCTCCTCGCTGAAGCGACACCGGATGCACGGACAGCAGTTTACCCATCACCCCCTGCTGGTGCTGAATAACTTTGGAGGGAACGGAATGCACATCAAGCTGATGGCCACCATGTTCCAGAACATGTTCCCCACAATCAACGTCTACAAGGTAACTGGGGTGGGGTGGGGGGGCCTGGGGAACAGCCGGGGTGGGGGGGGGCCCTGGGGAACAGCGGGCGCGGGGGGGGGCCTGGGGAGCAGGGGGCGCAGCAGGGATGGGGGGGGGCAGGATGCGGAGCGGGAGAGGCAAGGAGTGGGGAGACATCGAGCTTGAGCTCACTCTGGCTTGCTCTCTTTCTCGCGCCCGCCCTCCTTCGCGCCCGCCCCCCCTCGCACCCGCCCCCTCGCGCCCGCCCCCCTCGCACCCACTCCCTCACGCCCGCCCTCCCTCGCACCCACTCCCTCGCGCCCGCCCTCCCTCGCGCCCACTCCCTCGCGCCACTCCCTCGCGCCCCCTCCCTCGCGCCCCCTCCCTCGCGCCCACTCTCCCTCGCGCCCACTCCCTCGCGCCCGCCCTCCCTCGCGCCCGCCCTGACCAGGCTTTTGGTCAGTTGCCCAATGCCTGTATTTGTGGCCCGGGCAGATTGTGCCGCAGTGTTGGACAGCCCTGGGATGCTGTATAAATGCAAGTTGTTGTTGTGTCGGCTGTTGTAAAACTGATCTATGGAAACAGAGACCCCTTGGTCGTGTTTCTGGTCTTCTCGGTGTCTGTGTTTATTCTCAGTCAGCCAGGGTCACTCCTGTGGACTGTTACTGGTGTTGTTAAACTTCTTACTGTGTTTACCCCAGTCCAACGCCGGCATCTCCACATCAAGAGTCCCTCTGGGCAGGGGACAAGTCTGTGAAGTGACTGAGGCTGCATGGTGACCTGTGCCCCCCTGCCGGCGCCCTGTCACTCTGCTGCTGCCCCCCTGCACACTGTCTCACTGTTGTGTCTAATCCTGTCCTATCTGTTTCTTTCTAGGTTGGATTAAATGCCATTAAGCGCTGTGTCCTGATCAATTATAACCCCGAGACACACATGATTAGCATCAGGCATTAGTAAGTGAATGTGCAGAATCTCCGCTCCCGGCTTCACAGTTTCACTCGTTGTTGGTGTAGTGTCGGGGAGGAGGAGAGGGTTACCCCGAGACCAAAGGAGCCTCCGGGGATCTGGGGAGAGTCAGTCACCTCCCCACTGCTTCCCGAGGGGGGGTGGTGGGGGTGGGAATCGGCTCCCTCTGCTTCCCGAGGGTGGGGGGCGGGATCACCTCCCCTCTGCTTCCCGAGGGAGGGGAGGAATCGGCTCCCTCTGCTTCCCGAGGGTGGGGAGGAATCGGCTCCCCTCTGCTTCCCGAGGGAGGGGAGGAATCGGCTCCCCTCTGCTTCCCGAGGGTGGGGATGGGGGGGGAATCAGATGCTCGCTGCTTCTGCATTTGTTTTCACGAGTTTGTCAGTTTGCGAATTGAAACGGACTTTTTTTTACCCTCGGTCAATGCGACCAAGGATATAATTCAGGGTCAGACGTGTCACTGTGATCTAAATCTGCCCCCACCTCGCCTTTCCAGCCCCCTCATCAGAAGGGGAGGATTGGGGGGGGGGCGGGGGGTTGCTGGAGAAACGGTGAATTGAATATTTCCAAGGCCGAAGCTGTTTTGTTGGGTTTAACGGTATCTGGGTGTTGTGGGTGAATGGAGCTGTGATCTAGCAGCGGGGCCAATATCGAGGGGCTGAATGGCTTCCTGTAACTAGCACCTTCTTCCTGTCCGCAGCTCCATCAAGGTGGTTCCTGTGGGATGAGTCGAGGAATGAAGAAACTTCTACAGGAGAGGTTCCCCAACATGAGCCGCTTTGACGATATCAGCGAGCTGCTGATGAAGTGAGTGACGTGGGAGCGGCCCTGGTTACATTTCCCTTCCTCCCCCCAAGGTTCCCCCGGCCCTGGTTTGGTCTCAGGGTCCTGTTCCCTTGCAGTCTGTCTGTGTGGGACAGCGTCCACTCCTGTGTCTACGAGCAAGGCAAGATGTCACATTGCGTGGCTTGTTGCCCTCCCTCTGTACGGGTTGGAGTTATTAATTTTATATTAATTAGAGGCAAGTGGTCGTCATTAACTGGGGGTTGACTTGTCGACAGAGCCTGAAGCTGTGCGCTGTGTGTTGGGTGGTGCAGGTCTGTAAGATATAACTCTGTAAATTGAGTGTATAAGATTGGCTGCAGTTCGATCCTTTTGCTGCTTTCTGGGTTATAATGTGGGTGAGCTCCACACAGCCTCCCACAGGGATCGCTGATCTGAATCACTGATGTTTGGGCTTTCTTGCTGTCTTCATAACAACACCTGGCTGATTTGACATTCTCCTCTCTACCCCCCCGCTCTCTACCCCCCCCCCTCTCTCTACCCCTACCCCCCCCTCTCTACCCTCCCCCCTCTCTACCCCCCCCCTTCTCTACCCCCCCTCTCTACCCTCCCCCCTCTCTACCCCTCCCCCCTCTCTACCCCCCCCTTCTCTACCCCCCCTCTCTCTACCCCCCCTCTCTCTACCCCCCTCTCTCTACCCCCCTCTCTCTACCCCCCCTCTCTCTACCCCCCCTCTCTCTACCCCCCCTCTCTCTACCCCCCCCTCTCTCTACCCCCCCTCTCTCTACCCCCCCCTCTCTCTACCCCCCCTCTCTCTACCCCCCTCTCTGTACCCCCCCTCTCTGTACCCCCCCTCTCTCTACCCCCCTCTCTCTACCCCCTCTCTCTCTACCCCCTCTCTCTCTACCCCCTCTCTCTCTACCCCCTCTCTCTCTACCCCCTCTCTCTCTACCCCCCTTTCTCTACCCCCCCCTCTCTCTACCCCCCCTCTCTCTACCCCCCCTCTCTCTACCCCCCCTCTCTCTACCCCCCTCTCTCTACCCCCCTCTCTCTACCCCCCCTCTCTCTACCCCCCCTCTCTCTACCCCCCTCTCTCTACCCCCCTCTCTCTACCCCCCTCTCTCTACCCCCTCTCTCTCTACCCCTCTCTCTCTACCCCCCCTTTCTCTACCCCCCCTCTCTCTACCCCCCTCTCTCTACCCCCCCTCTCTAACCCCCCCCCTCTCTACCCCCCCCTCTCTAACCCCCCCCCTCTCTAACCCTCTTCTCTCTCTCCCTCCCCCCTCTGTCTCTCTCGCCCCCTCTCTCTCTTTCTCTCTCTCCCCCTCTCCTCCTCCACCCCCGCGCTCTCCATGTAATGAATGCTGAGAGACGCTGAGCCATTTCTTTGTGGGGATTTCAGGGGGGCTAACCTGTCGGAGAGCGAGGCAGAGCAG
Organism: Mustelus asterias; assembly: GCF_964213995.1. Classification (NCBI taxonomy): domain Eukaryota; kingdom Metazoa; phylum Chordata; class Chondrichthyes; order Carcharhiniformes; family Triakidae; genus Mustelus; species Mustelus asterias. The sequence continues at coordinate 49,727 of NW_027591802.1, read as the reverse complement.
GATGGAGATCACAACATCACGGAGCTTCCTCAGGTCTACTCGGGCCGCGGAAACCTGAAGGCTCAGCAAAGCGCCATTCGACTCACCGAGGTTAGTGACTTTCCCCATCTTTCCCAGACCTGGTTCATAGAATCCCGACAGTGCAGAAAGAGGCCATTCGGCCCATCGAGCCTGCACCCACCACAATCTCACGTCCTATCCCCATGACCCCATGTATCTACCCGAGCTAGTACCCTTTAACACTAAGGGGCAATGTAGCACGGCCACTGCACGTCTTTCGGACTGTGGGAGGAAACTGGAACACCCGGAGGAAACCCACGCAGACACGGGGAGAAAGTGCAAACTCCACGCAGACAGTGACCCAAACCGGGAATCGAACCCGGGTCCCTGGCGCTGTGAGGCAGCAGTGCTAACCACTGTGCCACCGTGCTGCCCTGATTGGGTTCAGTCCCTCTCAAACCTGCCTCTTGGAGAGGATTTCCTGGGGATCTCCAGCCCACTGTTGGCTGAGAGTTGGGAAATTGCTAGGAGATGTTTTCAATGGGAATTGTTTCGTTGTGATGCCGGTGTCCTTTGGGTGGGTGGAGCTGTGGGGTTGGTGAGTTAATGTATCAGAGGAGTCTAACAGAACACTGCTGCTCAGGCTCCAGGTCTGCGCTGACCTGACCACAGGCCAGAGCGGGCTCTCAGTCATGGACTGGGGGAGTGAGCCAGGCTCCAGGTCTCTGGCTCTATCGGCCCAGGGTGGGTCCGAGTGATGAGCCATTACTCTCCAGCTGTGTCCTGTGACCTCTGAACTCACCGGCCCCGTCCTGGGGGTGGTGACAGGATGCAAAACTCAGGCTTTCCCGTATCTCATTGCAATCCTGTCTCAGATTGGCCCTCGAATATCCCTGGAGTTGGTGAAGATTGAGGAGGGGATGTGCGATGGACAAGTGATGTATCATTCATTCGGTAAGTTCCAGTGAAAGAATTGCACTCACCACCCTGGCAGGGGCTCAGATTCACAGAGAAGTGGTCATGGTCACAGACTCTCTGGTGGGGAATGAGGGGAAGGTTTAGGGTTAGATGGTCGGATGTGGAGAGTGGGGTTTAGGGTTAGATGGTCGGATGTGGTGAGTGGGGTTTAGGGTTAGATGGTCGCCTGTCAGAGGTAGGGGGGCAGTGGAGGTTACATTTAGGTGGCCACCTGTTGGGGCAAGTTTGTTTTTTCAAATATCTATTCCGAGCTTTCGTTGTTGCCTGGGTTGTGGCGAAATTGAATTGGATGTGGGCTTGGTGGCCAGGCGACTCTGTGTTTGCTGCAGAACCCTGCGGGAGAATAGGAGCCTCGGCCTGAGGCAGGGGGGGGGGGGGGCTATAGTTTTTCCAAAGCCTCTGGTTACTAAACACACATCCCAGGAATGGACTGTGTTCACCTGTGTGGCTCAGTTTGAGAGAATCACCTCACATTCCTCTCTGTGGCAGCTGACTAACATTAACCCTGCTTCTCGCGCGGATAAAGTAACGTTTTGTCGGGAGACCCTGTGATTCATTCCATCCTTTGTTTAAACTCTGTCCCAGTGCAAAAATCAGAGGAGGATCTCCAAGAGGTCCTTGAGCGGAGAGAGAAACGACAAAAACTCAAGGAGGAGCGGCAGAAAAAGCAAGAGGCAAACATCCGACGCAAGCAGGGGGAGCGGGAGCTGCACAAGTGAGTGTTCCCCGACCTCGGTGTTCACAATCCCCCCCTCTCCCGCCGTGCTGTCCCCCCTCTCCCGCCGCGCTGTCCCCCCTCTCCCGCCGCGCTGTCCCCCCTCTCCCGCCGCGCTGTCCCCCCTCTCCCGCCGCGCTGTCCCCCCTCTCCCGCCGCGCTGTCCCCCCTCTCCCGCCGCGCTGTCCCCCCTCTCCCGCCGCGCTGTCCCCCCTCTCCCGCCGCGCTGTCCCCCCTCTCCCGCCGCGCTGTCCCCCCTCTCCCGCCGCGCTGTCCCCCCTCTCCCGCCGCGCTGTCCCCCCTCTCCCGCCGCGCTGTCCCCCCTCTCCCGCCGCGCTGTCCCCCCTCTCCCGCCGCGCTGTCCCCCCTCTCCCGCCGCGCTGTCCCCCCTCTCCCGCCGCGCTGTCCCCCCTCTCCCGCCGCGCTGTCCCCCCTCTCCCGCCGCGCTGTCCCCCCTCTCCCGCCGCGCTGTCCCCCCTCTCCCGCCGCGCTGTCCCCCCTCTCCCGCCGCGCTGTCCCCCCCTCTCCCGCCGCGCTGTCCCCCCTCTCCCGCCGCGCTGTCCCCCCTCTCCCGCCGCGCTGTCCCCCCTCTCCCGCCGCGCTGTCCCCCCTCTCCCGCCGCGCTGTCCCCCCCTCTCCCGCCGCGCTGTCCCCCCCTCTCCCGCCGATCAGAGTGACGTGTCTCGATCAGTGAGTCTGTCACAGCACGAGATGAGAAATACCCCCACTGGTGGGAAGATTTGGAAACCAAACGTCCAAAATTCCCTGTTCCCCTGAGCATGGAATCCCTGCACTGCCGAACGAGGCCATTCAGCCCATCGAGCCTGCACCAACTACAATCCTACCCAGGCCCTATCCCCGTAACCCCACACATTTACCCCACTAATCCCTCTCACCGACACTACCTGGGGCACTAAGTGTCAATTTAGCACGGCCAATGCACATCTTTGGACTGTGGGAGGAAACCGGAGCACCCGGAGGAAACCCACGCAGACACGGGGAGAACGTGCAGACTCCGCACAGACAGTGACCCCAGGTCTCCGGAGCTGTGAGGCAGCGGCGCTAATCACTGTGCCACCCGATGTTCCACTGCCTGAACTCCAGGTCTCAGATTACTCTGTGTTCTGAAAGAATTCCATTTGATTTGTGGTGGAATGTAAGCTTCAAACTGCCTCCCTCAGAACCTGCTCCAGAGATTGACTGAAATACTATCCCCACAGCGTTATTTCGACACTGGTTAAGGTGAAATGTCTCCTCATCGCTGACACCTAGTCTGTTAAAATCCGAATAGAAGTAGCTCCTGGCACCCCTGATGGTTTAGTAATGTTCCGCTTCCTTTTGAATATAAACCTGCCTGGTATTTACACAATTTATCAGATTCAGCCAGTCTCTCTGGGCTGTGTGGGTCAGAGTGCCTCACAGATTCCCAGAGCAGCTAACCCACACAAGGCGATGCTTTGATGTGTGTCACTGGTGCGGGAACAGAGATGGGTGAATCGAGGGGAAGTGATTGGATGGCATCAAGGTTTAGCCTGGAGATTGTAGGAATGAGGCTGATATCAGCTCCTGGTAGTGAGTGAGTGATGGAGGGAGCGGCAACTGAGGGGGGAGGGGGCGGGGAGAGAGTTGGGAGTGGACGGGCGGGGAGGGAGTTGGGAATGGGGAGGGAGCGGGCGGGGAGGGAGTTGGGAATGGGGAGTGGGCGGGCGGGGAGGGAGTTGGGAATGGGGAGGGAGCGGGCAGGGAGTGGGCGGGCGGGGAGGGAGTTGGGAATGGGGAGGGAGCGGGCAGGGAGTGGGCGGGCGGGGAGGGAGTTGGGAATGGGGAGGGAGCGGGCAGGGAGTGGGCGGGCGGGGAGGGAGTTGGGAATGGGGAGGGAGCGGGCAGGGAGTGGGCGGGCGGGGAGGGAGTTGGGAGTGGGGAGGGAGTTGGGAGTGGGCGGGCGGGGAGGGAGCGGGCGGGGAGGGAGTTGAGAATGGGGAGGGAGCGGGCGGGGAGGGAGTTGGGAGTGGGCGGGCGGGGAGGGAGCGGGCGGGGAGGGAGTTGGGAATGGGGAGTGGGCGGGCGGGGAGGGAGTTGGGAATGGGGAGGGAGCGGGCGGGGAGTGAGCGGGCGAGCGGGGAGCTACGCTGAGGGTTAGGCCTGCTCGGAGGGTGGAGAGGGGACGGTTCAGGGAAATACTGGTCACAGCGAATTTGTTTTAATTTTCAGTTTGAATCTTCTTTGTTTCAGGAGAAAGAGTCTGGCTGGAATGAAGAGGAAGAGGCAGCTGGAGGGTGAGGGGGAGGAGGACGCTGAGGATCCGGGGACTGGGGAGAAAGCACCGAGTGAGCAGTCTGATGTTGATTCCGATCGGGAATATTACAAACTGGAAGTTGGAGTGGAGCCAGACGATGGTAACAGTTTCCTTCATTTTATCAGAGTTTCCTGTCTTGGGTGTTATTGGCACTTTGTGTGGTCGTTGTGCTGAAAGTTTCTTTATTCTGAGAGAGGGTGTGGAGTGGGAGGGGGTTTAGTTCCGAGGGAGGGTGTGGAGTGGGAGGGGGTTTAGTTCCGAGGGAGGGTGTGGAGTGGGAGGGGGTTTAGTTCCGAGGGAGGGTGTGGAGTGGGAGGGGGTTTAGTTCCGAGGGAGGGTGTGGAGTGGGAGGGGGTTTAGTTCCGAGGGAGGGTGTGGAGTGGGAGGGGGTTTAGTTCCGAGGGAGGGTGTGGAGTGGGAGGGGGTGACGTGCGGGACGGGAGGGTGTGGAGTGGGAGGGGGTTTAGTTCCGAGGGAGGGTGTGGAGTGGGAGGGGGTTTAGTTCCGAGGGAGGGTGTGGAGTGGGAGGGGGTTTAGTTCCGAGGGAGGGTGTGGAGTGGGAGGGGGTTTAGTTCCGAGGGAGGGTGTGGAGTGGGAGGGGTTTAGTTCCGAGGGAGGGTATGGAGTGGGAGGGGGTGGTGTGCGGGACGGGAGGGTGTGGAGTGGGAGGGGGTTTAGTTCCGAGGGAGGGTGTGGAGTGGGAGGGGGTTTAGTTCCGAGGGAGGGTGTGGAGTGGGAGGGGGTTTAGTTCCGAGGGAGGGTGTGGAGTGGGAGGGGGTGGTGTGCGGGACGGGAGGGACGATGTTGGGGGGGGAGGTGGATTCACGTCGCATCGTGGCAGATGGTGAAATTTGAATGGAATAAAAATCTGATTTTAAAAAGTCACAAAAACCCGACTGGTTCACCGCTCTCCTTCTGTCTGATCTGTTGGTTGTCAGTAATCCTTCCGCCTGTTTATGAAAGGAATCAGATCTTTCTTTGGGGCGCTTCTGTCCAATCGGATACAAAATCCCAGAACATCGAAGAGAAGGTTAATTTCTTCCGTTCCCCTCAGTGTCAGCTACCTCCGTTCATCCTGAGAGATTCTCCTCTCGCATCTCGAAGCTGTCTGACCCGCCTTCGAAATCCGATTGCCTGGTTCTGATTTCCCGCCACGTTCAGTTTTCACATTGATGTGAAAGAACCCTCAAAAACCAAAGATCAGGAAAATTAACTGCTCTGATCATTTCCAATCAATGATGTAGCTGCAGTTTATCCTGTGTGGAATCCATCCCCTGAGTATCGGAGCAGTTTAAGCAAAGCTGCTTTGGGAGAAATTGTTTCATCTTTTATACAACAGCGACATTGAAAAGACTTTCATTTTATTTTGAGTTTTAGCCAGTGTTGGTTCCTATAAGCAGGTCCTGAGGCTGGGCACGGCGCTTAGACATAGAACATAGAACATTACAGCGCAGTACAGGCCCTTCGGCCCTCGATGTTGCGCCGACCAGTGAAACCAATCTCAAGCCCCTCTAATCTACACTATTCCAATATCATCCATATGTTTATCCAATAACCATTTGAATGCTCTTAATGTTGACGAGTCCACTACTGCTGCAGGCAGGGCATTCCATGCCCTTACTACTCTCTGAGTAAAGAACCTACCTCTAACATCTGTCCTATATCTCTCACCCCTCAATTTAAAGCTATGTCCCCTCGTGTTAGCCATCACCATCCGAGGAAAAAGGCTCTCACTGTCCACCCTATCTAATCCTCTGATCATCTTGTATGCCTCCATTAAGTCACCTCTTAACCTTCTTCTTTCTAACGAAAACAACCTCAAGCCCCTCAGCCTTTCCTCATACGATTTTCCCACCATACCAGGCAACATCCTGGTAAATCTCCTCTGCACCCTTTTCAACACTTCCACATCCTTCCTATAATGCGGCGACCAGAACTGTACGCAATACTCCAAGTGCGGCCGCACCAGAGTTTTGTACAGTTGCAGCATGACCTCCTGGCTCCGAAACCCAACCCCTCTACCAATAAAAGCTAACACTCCGTACGCCTTCTTAACAACCCCATCAACCTGGGTGCCAACTTTCAGGGATCTATGCACATGGACACCCAGATCCCTCTGTTCATCCACACTACCAAGTATCTTACCATTAGCCCAGTACTCTGTATTCCTGTTACTCCTTCCAAAGTGAATCACTTCGCACTTTTCTGCATTAAACTCCATTTGCCACCTCTCAGCCCAGCTCTGCAGCTTATCTATGTCCCTCTGTAACCTGCCACTTCCCTCCGCACTGTCCACAACTCCCCCGACTTTAGTGTCATCCGCAAATTTACTAACCCATCCTTCTATGCCCTTATCCAGGTCATTAATAAAAATGACAAACAGCAGTGGCCCTAAAACAGATCCTTGCGGTACACCACTAGTAACTGAACTCCAGGATGAATAGTTCCCATCAACCACCACCCTCTGTTTTCTTACAGCCAGCCAATTCCTGATCCAAACCACTAAATCACCCTCAATCCCATGTGTCTGTAGACAGCAGGTCCTGAGGCTGGGTGCAGCGCTGATACAGCTGGCGTAGTCTACAAATTACCATTTTGATTTTAATTACCTTTCTATAGGTGAAACAAACTGTACACAAACATGTGACACTGAAATTCCCGGGTTCGATTCCCGGCTCGGGTCGCTGTCTGTGTGGAGTTTGCACGTTCTCCTCATGTCTGCGTGGGTTTCCTCCGGGTGCTCCGGTTTCCTCCCACAGTCCAAAGATGTGCGGGTTAGGTGGATTGGCCGTGCTAAATTGCCCCTTAGTAACAGGGGAACTGGCAGGGTAGATATGTGGGATTACGGGGATAGGGTGGGATTGTGATCAGTGCAGGCTCGATGGGCCAAATGGCCTCCTTTTACACTGTAGGGATTGTATGAAATGTGAGGCTGCTAACTCAATGTCCTGCTTTGCAGTTCAACAAACCCCATCGCATTGATTGGAAAGTGTCAGTCTTGCATAATCCAATACCAGAGCCACAATGCCTGCAGCCTCTTCAGAGAATTGTCAACGAGCTGTGCTGAAGAAGAGTAATACGGACTCGAAATATTAATTCTGTTTCTCTCTCCACAGGTGCTGTCAGACCTGCTGAGTTTTTCCAGCATTTTCTGAACTTGTTGCAAGTCTGAAACCGAATAATAATGAATTCACACACACACACACTGTTTCATTATTGATTGGAGTGGGCCTGTACTGCGCTGTAATGTTCTATGTTCAATTTAAATAGATCACAAGGGAAGCAACTTTAACCTCATTCCCCTGTCACAGAGATAGATACAACATCTCTTCTTAAACCCTGGACTGGAATTCCATCTGACCCTGTGGTTTCTCTCGTTTGGTTTGGTTAAAATTGCCCCTATTGTGTTTTAATGCCATAATATTACCAAGCTTTAAAACCCTGGTTAAGACCATAAGACATAGGAACAGAATTAGGCCACTCGGCCCATCGAATCTGCTCAGCCATTCAATCATGACTGATACTTTTCTCATCCCCATTCTCCTGCCTTTTCCCCAAAACCTCTGATCCCCTTATTAATCAAGAACCTATCTATCTCTGTCTTAAAGACACTCAATGACCTGGCCTCCACAGCCTTCTGTGGCAGAGTTCCACAGATTCACCACTCTCTGGCTGAAGAAATTCCTCCTCATCTCTGTTTTAAAGGATCGTCCCTTTAGCCTGAGGTTATGCTCTCTGGTTCTAGTTTTTCCTACTAGTGGAAACATCCTCTCCACGTCCACTCTATCCAAGCCTTGCAGTTTCCTGTAAGTTTCAATAAGATCCCCCCTCATTCTTCTAAACTCCAATGAGTACAGACCCAGAGTCCTCAACCGTTCCTCATACAATAAGCTCTTCATTCTAGGGATCATTCTTGTGAACCTCCCCTGGACCCTTTCCAAGGCCAGCATATCCTTCGTTAGATACAGGGCCCAAAACTGTTCACAATACTCCAAATGGAGTCTGACCAGAGCCTGATACAGCCTCAGAAGTACATCCCTGGTCTTGTATTCTAGCCCTCTCGACATGAATGCTAACATTGCATTTGCCTTCCTAACCGCCGACTGAACCTGCACGTTAACCTTAAGAGAATCTTGAACAAGGACTCCCAAGTCCCTTTGTGTTTCTGATTTCCTAAGCATTTTCCCATTTAGAAAATAGTCTATCCTCCATTTCTCCTTCCAAAGTGCCTAACCTCTCACTTTTCCACATTGTATTCCATCTGTTAAACCTCCCTCTGTTGTGTACTCTGAGGGGAAAGCTGTTTGGGACAGGGAGTTAGTGAGCACCCAGTTAGATCAGCTGCTGGGAGCCGTGCACAGTGTGCTGAGTCAGTGAGAGTTTCTGCTCTGGTTATGTTGGTCTGAGCTAACTCATAACCTTGTTTTCTCCTCAGATCTGTTTCCAACATACAGGAAAAGGAGGAGAGAGAAGTCGCCACAATCAGGCAGGAATCAGAAGAGGGCAAAGAGTCCGGGTAAAGCAGCCGGCAAGAAGCCCGCCCGGTCGGACCCACACCCAGATCCAAACAAAAAGAAGCATTTACACAGGGGCAGAAACCAGCCGGTTAGGATTTACTCCAAGTTCAGGGGCTCTGTGCTCGGGACTAAACCTGCATTCAAGGGCAAGGGTCGTCGGGAACTAGGCTCCAAGGGCAAAGGTCAACATCCAAACTCCAAGGGCAAAGGTCAACGCCCAAACTCCAAGGGCAAAGGTCAAACTCCGAGAAAAAGGAAAATCAAACGTTACTTTACAAAGAAATGAAAATGTGAGCAGCAGCCTGTACAGAGACAATAAAAACTGACCTTGCTGCATTTATAATAAATAGTTTTATCTGGTTTGTATCCCTCATGCTCTGGTTTAGTCAAAGGCAGCGTAAAGCTGCCAGGATTGGTGGACCGTTATCTTTGATTTTTCCAATGATTTACACTCCCACAGAATGTAAACCCAAACAAGAGTTTATTAATAAAGTGATGCGGCAATGCGGGGGTTTTAAGGAAGTGATTTTTTTGGGGAGGGGGAGCAGGTTCTGTGCAAATTGAGGTCACAATATCCAATGCTTGAGGGTTAACATTGGCTCAGTGTCCAAAGGCACTTGTCTTCCTCTGGTGATGATTCAGAGAGGGGCTTTCAGAATCTGGGACCCTTATCCAGCCCTGGACCTCCCACTCCCTCGCCCAGCCCCGGGCCCTTGCTCCCTTGCCCGGCCCCCCCCCTCCACCCCGCTCCCTTGCCCATTGGGATTGGGAGGCCGGGCCCTTGTCAGGAAGGATGCAGACATGAGTCCGGTTTCAGTTGGTTCATGAGGTAGCTCGCAGGTGTTTAGCCACAGCAAGAAGTCTCACAACACCAGGTTAAAATCCAACAGGTTTATTTGGTAGCAAAATCCACTAGCTTTCGGAGCGCTGCTCCTTCATCAGGTGAGTGGGAGTTCTGTTCACAAACAGGGCATATAAAGACACAAGCTCAATTTACAAAATAATAGTTGGAATGCGAGTCTTTACAGGTAATCAAGTCTTAAAGGTACAGACAATGTGCGTGGAGAGAGGGTTAAGCACAGGTTAAAGAGATGTGCATTGTCTCCAGACAGGACAGTTAGTGAGATTTTGCAAGCGCAGTCACGTCGTGGGGGTTACGGAGAGTGACATGAACCCAAGATACCGGTTGAGGCCGTCCTCATGTGTGCAGAACTTGGCTATCAGTCTCTGCTCAGCGACTCTGCGCTGTCATGTGTCATGAAGGCCGTCTTGGAGAACGCTTACCCGAAGATCAGAGGCCGAATGCCCGTGACCGCTGAAGTGCTCCCCCACAGGAAGAGAACACTCTTGCCCGGTGACTGTCGAGTGGTGTTCATTCATCCGTTGTCGTAGCGTCTGCATGGTCTCCCCAATGTACCATGCCTCGGGACATCCTTTCCTGCACCCAGGCACATAACGGATTGAGTGAGAAAAAGATCACCAGGAAAGGGCGAAGCGAAGAAACTAACCTCGATTCGTAATAAACTGCTGTGTGTGGATGAGAGGTTCTCACTCACTGGCTTGGACCAGTGAGTTAATGAATTGGCAATGCACTGTCTTAGTCCAGTTCCCAGCCACAGTATAGAATAAGGGCATTACCTGGAATAAAGACGGAACTGAGTGAAATAGGGAATGTACTCAAATCCAAATAAAGCTGCTGATCTCTGGCCATCAGTGTTGGTCTGAGTCTACCCCCTGTGCCTCGATGGTCTGAGGGAGGAGAGAAGAGGGCCAGTGGTCTGATTCCCGATCGTTTTCCACTCCGTTCTGCAGCCGGGCTATGATTTTTGTCCCGATCTCTCTCCGCTGAGTCGTCTCTCGGGCGTAAGGTGACAGAGGGGGAGAGGGAAACTGCTGACTGAGTTAGTTATTTATTAGTGTCACAAGTAGGCTTACCTTAACACTGCAATGAAGTTACTGTGATTATCCCCTAGTCGCCACACTCCGGCGTCTGTTCGGGTTACACTGAGGGAGAATTTAGCACGGCCAGTGCACCCTAACCAGCACGTCTTTCGGATTTTATTTTATTATTGTCACATGTATTAACATACAGTGAAAAGTATTGTTTCTTGTGCGCTATACAGACAAAGCACGCCATTCATAGAGAAGGAAACGAGAGAGTGCAGAATGTAGTGTTACAGTCATAGCCAGGGTGTAGAGAAAGATCAACTTAATGCAAGGTAGGTCCATTCAAAAGGATGACAGCAGCAGGGAAGAAGCTGTTCTTGAGTTGGTTGGGACCTATCCTCAAACTTTTGTATCCTTTTCCTGACAGAAGAAGATGGAAGAGAGAATGTCCGGGGTGCGTGGGGGTCCTTAATTATGCTGGCTGCTTTGCCGAGGCAGTGGGGAGTGTAGACAGAGTCAATGGATGGGAGGCTGATTTGCGTGATGGGTTGGGCTACATTCACGACCTTTTGTAGTTCCTTACAGTCTTGGGCAGAGCAGGAGCCATACCAAGCTGTGATACAACCAGAAAGAATGCTTTCTATGGTGCATCTGTAAAATTTGGAGAAAGTTGTAGCTGACAAGCGGTGTTCCTCAGGGATCAGTGCTGGGACCTTTGCTGTTTGTAATATATATAAATGATTTGGGGGAAAATGTAACTGGTTTGATCAGTAAGTTTGCGGACGACACAAAAGTTGGTGGATTTGCGGATAGCGATGAGGACCATCAGAGGATACAGCAGGGTATAGATCAGTTGGAGACTTGGGCGGAGAAGTGACAGATGGAGTTTAATCCGGACAAATGTGAGATAATACATTTTGGAAGGTCTAATACAGATAGGAAATATACAGTAAATGGCAGAACCCTTAGGAGTATTGATAGGCAGAGGGATCTGGGTGTACAGGTACACAGGTCACTGAAAGTGGCAATGCAGGTGGAGAAGGTAGTCAGAAGGCATACGGCATGCTTGCCTTCATCGGCCGGGGTATTGAGTTTAAAAATTGGCAAGTCATGTTGCCGCTTTATAGAACCTTAGGCCGCACTTGGAATATTGTGTTCAATTCCGGTCGCCACACTACCAGAAGGATGTGGAGACTTTGGAGAGGGTACAGAAAAGATTTACCAAAATGTTGCCTGGTATGGAGGGCATTAGCTATGATGAGAGGTTGGAGAAACTTGGTTTGTTCTCACTGGAGCGATGGAGGTTGGGGGGAGACCTGATAGAAGTCTACAAGATTATGAGAGGCATAGACAGAGTGGATAGTCAGAAGCTTTTTCCCAGGGTGGAAGAGTCAATTACTCGGGGGCAAAGGTTTAAGGTACGAGGGGCAAGTTTTAAAAGAGATGTACGAGGCAGATTTTTTACACAGAGATTGGTGGGTGCTTGGAACTTGTTGCCGGGGGAGGTAGTGGAAGCGGATACGGTAGTGACTTTTAAGAGGCGTCTTGACAAGTACATGAATGAGATGGGAATAGAGGGATATGGTCCCCGGAAGGGTAGGGAGTTTTAGTTAAGTCGGGCAGCATGGTCGGTGCAGGCTTGGAGGGGCCGAAGGGCCTGTTCCTGTGCTGTAATTTTCTTTGTTCTTTGTTCTTTGACATGCCAAATTTTCTTTAGGACTGTGGGAGTAAACCGGAGCACCCGGAGGAAACCCACGCAGACACGGGGAGAACGTGCAGACTCCACACAGACAGTCACCCAAGCCGGGAATCGAACCTGGGCCCCTGGCGCTGTGAGGCAGCAGTGCTAACCCACTGTGCCGCCGCCTTGAGCCTTCCGGTCTGCTGGAACCTTAACCCTTGAGGTATTGCAGGCTGGGTGTGTGAATACTGTGATTCGCTCTCTTACCACACGACCCATATCAGATTTATTATCGCTTTTCTCAACCTTTTCGCTCAGATCAAACATCAGATTGAGCCCAAGATAGGGTGTGATGTCTTGTCAGCTTGGATCTTGTTTGTCCCCCTTGTGGGGACGTGAATTGGATTTTGAATTTGATTTTTGGAGCAAGCGGGTAATGGATTCGGGTTTGCCTTGCGCACTCTGAGCACTGGCTTTGTAACTTTAAGTGAGTTTTATTATCACCCTTCACAACATCCGTTCACTGCCACCCACTGTGTGTGTTATGCAAAGTCAGACAGCGATGGTGGGTGCAGGTGTGACTGCCATGACCTCCCCCCTTAGTTGAATATCCTGTCTGGGCTGAAGACAGAGTGAGCTGCAGTTCAATTCTCAGTCGCACACACTGCAGATCTCATCGGCAAAATCAGAATAATGTTGATCTTTCTCAATGAGTTCATCATATTTTGGTCTCTGAGTCCTCTCCAGACTTTGTTAATCTGACAGTAAGGGAGCTGGAAAGGAATGAGTCTGATTTACTGGTTGTGCTTTTCCATCAGCATCTACACCCTCTGCACAGTGGCTGCACTGAACCAGCTACAAGATGCATTGTAACAAGTTTCCTATCGCATCTTCCAAACCCATGGTCTTCACCCCCGAGGGCCTGGGTACACCACCACCACCTGCAAGCTCCTCTCCAAGTCACTCACTGTCCCGACCGGGAACCAAATCGCCGTTCCTTCGCTGTCGCTGAGTCAAAATCTCTGAGCTCCCCCCACTAACTGCACTGTGGGAGTACCTACACAGTAAGAAGTCTCACAACACCAGGTTAAAGTCCAACAGGTTTATTTGGTAGCAAATACCATTAGCTTTCGGAGCGCTGCCCCTTCGTCAGATGGAGTGAAAATCTGACAGATTTTCACTCCATCTGACGAAGGAGCAGTGCTCCGAAAGCTTATGGTATTTGCTACCAAATAAACCTGTTGGACTTTAACCTGGTGTTGTGAGACTTCTTACTGTGCTTACCCCAGTCCAACGCCGGCATCTCCACATCATGAGTACCTACACCACATGGACCTCAGTGGTTCGCGAAGACGGCCCATCATTTATCAGCGGAAACCAAACACTGGCTTTACCCAAAGCCCACGCCCTAAGAATAAAGAGAGAAATGTGAGGTTTGCAGATGCAAGCGAGATACATCTGGAGAGAGAGATAGAGAACTGGAGAGGCAGCAATAGGTGTGACTTACTGGAAATTCCCTTATAGAATGAAGAGAGCTAGATGGCTTCCTGTTTTTGTAGATTTTAACCAGAAAGCTGAACGATTTAATGTCTCATAGCTTCAAACAGAAAGGAATGCGGTAATTACTTTGATCAGTTTGGTTAACCCTTTATCAGCCTTTGTGGGGAAGGTCACAGCTAGCACTGCGTGTGGCGCACTGTGTGTGGGTAGTGTCGGGGGGGTCAGTGTCGGAATGGCAGTGTCGGGGGGGCAGTGTCGGGGGGGCAGCAGTGTCGGAGGGGCAGTGGGGAGAGTATATTCGGGGGGGCAGGGAGGAGGATGGAGGTAGTTGGTGGGGGGGACAATGATCTGAACTGGAGCAACACTGGGGAGGGATCAACAAGAATATAAGAACTAGGAGCAGGAGTAGGCCATCTGACCCCTCGAGCCTGCTCCGTCATTCAATAAGATCATGGCTGATCTTTTTGTGGACTCAGTTCCACTTACCCGCCCGCTCACCATAACCCTTAATTCCTTTACTGTTCAAAAATTTATCTATCCTTGCCTTAAAAACATTCAATGAGGTAGCCTCAACTGCTTCACTGGGCAGGGAATTCCACAGATTCACAACCCTTTGTGTGAAAAAGTTCCTCCTCAACTCAGTCCTAAATCTGCTCCCCCTTATTTTGAGGCCATGCCCCCTAGTTCTAGTTTCACCTGCCAGTGGAAACAACTTCCCTGCTTCTATCTTATCTATTCCCTTCATAACCTTACATGTTTCTATAAGGTCTCCCCTCATTCTTCTGAATTCCAATGAGTGTAGCCCCAGTCTACTCAGTCTCTCCTCATAAGCCAACCCTCTAAACTCCGGAATCAACCTAGTGAATCTCCTCTGCACCCCCTCCAGTGCCAGTATATCCTTTCTCAAGTAAGGAGACCAAAACTGTACACAGTACTCCAGGTGTGGCCTCACCAGCACCTTATACAGCTGCAACATAACCTCGCTGTTTTTAAAGTCTATCCCTCCAGCAATGAAGGACAAAATTCCATTTGCCTTCTTAATTACCTGCTGCACCTGCAAACCAACTCCTTGCGATCCTTGCTCCCATGGGGGAATGGTACATAATATCCTTCAAGCTGCAGCTCAGTGTGACCAGAGTGACAGGAGGTCGGCCAGAACAGTAATAAAAAAACCACATCATTTTAATAAATGCCACCTTTGCCCTCACACAATGGCTTTCCTGTGTGAAGCGAGCCTTATTGGAGACAGGCTGATAGTTCCGTTCTGGGCTGCGATAGAATGCTTTCACATTAGCAAATCCCCCCCGCCCAGACTCCTGCTGACACTGGGTACAATCCTCGCTCCCAGAGCAACGGCCACTGCCTTCAATATTCCATGTTGGATGTAAGTATCAGGGTGTTTCCGAGATCTGAGGGGACACGGAGTCAGTGGAACTTGTTAATGTGATCAACACTGTCTTAAATTGCTACCGGCCTATTGGAGCGGCACAGTGGTTAGTGCTGCTGCCTCACAGCGCCAGGGACTCAGCCTCAGGTCACTGTCTGTGTGGAGTTTGCACGTTCTCCCTGCGTCTGCGTGGGTTTCCTTTTTTATAATACATTTGTGGGTCATGGGCGTCGCCGCCTGGCCAGCAGTTATTGCAGTAAGAAGTTTAACAACACCAGGTTAAAGTCCAACAGGTTTATTTGGTAGCAAAAGCCACACAAGCTTTCGGAGCTCTAAGCCCCTTCTTCAGGTGAGTGGGAATTCTGTTCACAAACAGAGCTTATAAAGACACAAACTCAATTTACATGAATAATGGTTGGAATGCGAATACTTACAACTAATCAAGTCTTTAAGAAACGAAACAATGTGAGTGGAGAGAGCATCAAGACAGGCTAAAAAGATGTGTATTGTCTCCAGACAAGACAGCCAGTGAAACTCTGCAGGTCCACGCAACTGTGGGAGTTACAAATAGTGTGACATGAACCCAATATCCCGGTTGAGGCCGTCCTCGTGTGTGCGGAACTTGGCTATCAGTTTCTGCTCAGCGACTCTGCGCTGTCGTGTGTCGCGAAGGCCGCCTTGGAGAACGCTTACCCGAATATCAGAGGCCGAATGCCCGTGACCACTGAAGTGCTCCCCAACAGGAAGAGAACAGTCTTGCCTGGTGATTGTCGAGCGGTTCAGCAGTTATTGCCCATCCCTAGTCGTCGTTGAACTGAATGTTTCATGTGATCATTTCAGAGATGTGGAGATGCCAGCGTTGGACTGGGGTAAGCACAGTAAGAAGTCTCACAACACCAGGTTAAAGTCCAACAGGTTTATTTGGTAGCAAATACCATAAGCTTTCGGAGCGCTGCTCCTTCGTCAGATGGAGTGGTCCCACTCCATCTGACGAAGGAGCAGCAAGCTCCGAAAGCTTATGGTATTTGCTACCAAATAAACCTGTTGGACTTTAACCTGGTGTTGTGAGACTTCTTACTGTACATCATTTCAGAGGGCAGCTGAGAGTCAACCACATTGCTGTGTGTGGGTCTGGAGTCACATGTAGGCCAGACTAGGTAAGGACGGGAGATTTCCTTCCCTAAAGGACATTCGTGAACCAGATGTGTTGTCCTGACAATCGACAATGGGTCATCAGTAGATTCTTAATTCTGGATATTTTGTATTGAGTTCAAATTCCACCAGCTGCCATGGCGGGATTCGAACCCGGGTCCCCAGAACATTAGCTGAGTTTCTGGATCAATAGTCTAGCGATACTACCACTGGGCCATCGCCGCCCCTCCGGGTGCTCCGGTTTCCTCCCACACTCCAAAGATGTGCAGGTTTGGTGGATTGGCCATGCTAAATTTGACCCTGAGTAGGGGGATTATCAGGGTAAATTTGTGGGGTTACGGGGATAGGGCCTCGATGTGATTGTTGTAGGTGCCAGCTCGATGGGCCAAATGGTCTCCTTCTGCGCTGTAGGGATTCTATGATACACACCCAATGAGCATTCGTGGAGCTGGTCACATGGGTAGATAGCAGCTTTCCTTCTCCGCAGGGTATTACTGACCAAGCCCTCCCCAGAATGTCAGATTGATGATGTGACTGACTGCATGTTTTGCTAGCCCAGTTATGTCAGCTCACCACCTCTGGTCTCATGGCCAAGGGGGAGGTGGTTAGATGGGTGGAGAACTGGCTTGGTCACAGAAGACAGAGGGTGGCAGTGGAAGGGTCTTTTTCCGGCTGGAGGCCTGTGACTAGTGGTGTTCCGCAGGGCTCTGTATTGGGACCTCTGCTGTTTGTGATTTATATAAACGATCTGGAAGAAGGTGTAACTGGTGTGATCAGTAAGTTTGCGGACGACACAAAATTGGCAGGATTTGCAGATAGTGAGGAGCATTGTCAGAAGCTACAGAAGGATATAGATAGGCTGGAAATTTGGGCAAAGAAATGGCCGATGGAGTTCAATCCTGATAAATGCGAAGTGATGCATTTTGGTAGAAATAATGTAGGGAGGAGCTATATGATAAATGGCAGAACCATAAAGGGTGTAGATACGCAGAGGGACCTGGGTGTGCAAGTCCACAGATCCTTGAAAGTGACGTCACAGGTGGAGAAGGTGGTGAAGAAGGCATATGGCATGCTTGCCTTTATAGGATGGGGCATAGAGTATAAAAGTTGGGGTCTGATGTTGCAGATGTATAGAACGTTGGTTCGGCCGCATCTGGAATACTGCGTCCAGTTCTGGTCGCCACACTACCAGAAGGACGTGGAGGCTTTGGAGAGAGTACAGAGGAGGTTTACCAGGATGTTACCTGGTATGGAGGGGCTTAGTTATGAGGAGAGATTGGGTAAACTGGGGTTGTTATCCCTGGAAAGACGGAGGATGAGGGGAGACTTAATAGAGGTGTATAAAATTATGAAAGGCATAGATAGGGTGAACGGTGGGAAGCTTTTCCCCAGGTCGGTGGTGACATTCACGAGGGGTCATAGGTTCAAGGTGAAGGGGGGGAGGTTTAACACAGATATCAGACGGACATATTTTACACAGAGGGTGGTGGGGGCCTGGAATGCGCTGCCAGGCAAGGTGGTGGAGGCGGACACACTGGGAACGTTTAAGACTTATCTAGACAGCCATATGAACGGAGTGGGAATGGAGGGATACAAAAGAATGGTCTAGTTTGGACCGGGGAGCGGCGCGGGCTTGGAGGGCCGAAGGGCCTGTTCCTGTGCTGTTTTGTTCTTTGTTTGTTCTTTGTTCTCTGTTTCCTAATATGTAATTAATGCATTTGTTACGATGCGGAGGCTCTTCCCCTTCTGAGATGTAACCTTGAACCCCTCAAAGAGGAATCCCTTGCCTCGCAATCTGTTAAACATGTGAGGTGGTGTGAACTGTCCTTCAGTAACGTTTAGTGGGTAACTCACAGAAGCAGCTGACACTCACTTTAAAATCAACACTTAACAATTTATTCATTTAACCAACCAGAACTTTAACTAAACAAGTAACACGTCAAATAAAATAAGATTCCACTGGAATGCTGTTCAGTTAAATGCAATGCCCATTCATTAGCAAAAAGAAATAATAGAATTCAGTCACTCTCAAAAAAAATATACAACCAGGTTTTGTGTCTTTTGGAACCTTCTGGAGTTTCTCAGTTGATTTCTCTGTCTGTAAGTTCTTTCTGATTTGGTATCTTTCGCTGGTCAGATTGTACATCACTTACCCAGTAAGAGAATGCACTGAGTAAGAGGTCTCTCAACACCAGGTTAAAGTCCAACAGGTTTATTTGGTAGCAAAAGCCACTAGCTTTCGGAGCGCTGCCCCTTCGTCAGGTGAGTGGGAGTTCTGTTCACAAACAGGGCATACAAAGACACAAACTCAATTTACAAGATAATGGTTGGAATGCGAGTCATGAGTGATGTACGGCAGATAAATGCTGAATTTCACAGTAACTTCATTGCAGTGTTAATGTAAGCCTTACTTGTGACTAATAAATAAATAACACCTTTCGTTCAGTCAATGGGACTGAAGACAATTGCAGATTCTTGACTACTGATCCAGATGAGTTTCACTAATTGAGATTGAGGGCAAACCTTAGTCCAGACATGTCTGTACACATGTCGCTGGGAGTGTGATAAGAACTCGCTGCCTGACTGAGTAATCAACAATTTCCTGTTCACATTGACTGCTCAACAAATCTCCCACAGGAAGCACAGTAATACAAAGCTGGCTGCTATACACCCAAAGCTGACACCCTCTGTTCTGATGCAGATTGTAGGAAGTCTCACAACACCAGGTTGCAGATAAACATGCTGTGCAGAGCTCCTCAAAACAGCAGCAAATGAGAAAATCGCCCAGGGGAAGGAAAAATAAAGTTTGCTGGCAGGTGGAGAGTTCCCGCTCGCAGAAGCTCTGGGCCACTGAGATTTGGGTGAGTGTGAGAGAGATTATTGGGCTGTGATAGCCTTGTGCCTTCTCTGATCAGAGAAACGTGCTTGAATTTCTGCTTTCTTTTTAATCAATGCAATTTTACTTGGGGGGGGTGGGGGGGAGGGGGGGCACGTTTCAATACGCCGCCTAGCTTTCTCTCTGAGGAAAGAATTAGACCTCTTCTTAATATCACACAAAGGTTTGAGATGAGGAATCCTGTCTCCTGTACAGAGAACACACAACAGTACAGCGTAGGAACAGGCCCCTCGGCCCACCATGCTGTACTGAACATGACTCCAAATTAAACTAATCCCTGCTGCCTGCCCTCGCTCCATATCCCTCTATGTCTTGCGTATTTTTAAAGTTAAAGTTTATTTATTAGTCACAAGTATTAACACTGCAATGAAGTTACTGTGCAATTCCCCGAGTTGCCACATTCCGGCGCCTGTTCGGCTCAATGCACCCTAAACCAGCACGTCTTTCAGAATGTGGGAGGAAATCGGAGCACCCGGAGGAAACCCACGCAGACACGGGGAGAACGTGCAAACTCCACACAGACAGTGACGCAGGCCAGGAATCGAACCCGGATCCCTGGCATTGTGAGGCTGTGTTACCTTCCCGCCCCTTAATATCATGCGCTTATCTAAAAGCCCCTTAAGCGCCCCTATCGTACCTGCCTCCACCACCACCCCTGGCAGCGGGTTCCAGACACCTACCACTCCCTGTATAAAAGACTTGCCCCTCACATCTCCTTTGAACTTTCCCCCTCTCTCACCTTCAGTGCGTGCCCCCCTAGTATTAGACATTTCAACTCTGGGGAAAAAGATTCTGACTGTCAAACCTATCTAAGCCCCTCATAATTTTATAGAATTCTATCAGGCCTCCCCTCCGCCGCTCCAGAGAAAACAATCCTAGTTTGTCCAGCCTCTCCTCATGCCCTCTAATCCAGGCAGCATCCTGGTAAACCTTTTCTGCACCCTCTTCAAAGCCTCCACATCCTAAAGTGTGCCTCAAATTGTTTTATAGTGTAGCGATATGCTGTGACAGAGAAAGGGTTGGGACCCATTAACCTCCCTGTGATGTGGCGAGCAGAATTGAACGCAAAACTCTCACCAAAGTTTTGTAAAGTTGTATGCAACATGACACCCTGACTCTTGTACTCAATTTAAATTACAAATTAGCCTTGCCACATCTCTATCTGATTCTGTAGCATTTCCAGTAATTAGGAGGAGGGGTACATTGGAGAGCGGTACGATGTGACGTTGTCAGGATATTTGCCACAAGATGTAGCTGCACCACCGCCCTCTCTCAAATCTCACCCAGTTTAACACGTTGCAATGCATTGCAACCCGAATAAAACAGATGTTGGGACTGATCCAGTCTGACGCCGTCTCTGGGTGAGAAGGTACTGAGTTAAAATTCCACAGTAAGAAGTCTCACAACACCAGGTTAAAGTCCAACAGGTTTATTTGGTACATAAGAACATAAGAAACAGGAGCAGGAGTGGGCCATCTAGCCCCTCGAGCCTGCCCCGCCATTCAATAAGATCATGGCTGATCTGATAATGGTTTAGTTCCACTTACCCGCCCGCTCCCCACAACCCTTAATTCCCTTATTGATCAGAAATCGATCTACCTGTGACTTAAACATATTTAACGAGGTAGCCTCCACTGCTTCAATGGGCAGAGAATTCCAGAGATTCACTACCCTCTGAGAGAAGAAGTTCCTCCTCAACTCTGTCCTAAACTGACTCCCCCTTATTTTGAGGCTGTGTCCTCTCGTTCTTGTTTCCTTTCTAAGTGGAAATAATCTCTCTGCCTCTACCCTGTCCAGCCCCTTCATTATCTTATATGTCTCGATAAGATCTCCCCTCAACGAGCTTTCGGAGCTTATCAATTTGCAAGATAATCTTATCTTGTAAATAATCTTATCTTGTAAGTAATATTATCTTGTAAATTGAATTTGTATCTTTATATGCCCTGTTTGTGAACACAACTCCCACTCACATGATGAAGGGGCAGCACCCCGAAAGCTCGTGCTACCAAATAAACCTGTTGGACTTTAACCTGGTGTTGTGAGACTTCTTACTGTGTTTACCCCAGTCCAACGCCGGCATCTCCACATTAAAATTCCACTCCAGAGATTTGAGCACAGAAATCTAAGCTGACACGCCAGTGCCTTACTGAGGGAGTGCTGCACTGTCAGTGCCGTTATTTGGCTGAGACATTAAACCTGCCTCTCGGTTAGTGGGTCCCAACCTTTTCACAGCACATCGCTACACTATAAAACAATTTGAGGCACACTTTATATTTTCTCTGTCTTCTTCCCTTCCTGGGAACCTTTCCCTGTCCCCTCTCCTGTTTTTAACTTCTCCCTGTCTCTCTCTCTCTCCTTCAATTCCAGCCTTGGGTCATTGTCTGTGTGGAGTTGGCATGGTTTGAATGACTCTCAGGTTGTTTGAGAGTGAATTTGCAAAGCACGGTTCGTACGATGGTAGGGGGGTCAGAAAGACTCAGAAACAGACTTATAAATGTTGTTTCCTTCTCATTGGCTGAGTTCTCTGTCCCAGACAAGTACTAGCTCTCACTAGCTGTGAGTTAAACTGGGGCCCCGTCTGCTTTCTCAGGTAGCTATAAGAGACTCTGTGGTACTATTGGGCAGCCATGATGTGGAGATGCCGGCGTTGGACTGGGGTAAACACAGTAAGAGTTTTAACAACACCAGGTTAAAGTCCAACAGGTTTATTTGGTAGCAAATACCATAAGCTTTCGGAGCGCTGCTCCTTCGTCAGATGGAATGGAAATGTGCTCTCAAACAGGGCACAGAGACACAAAAATCAAGTTACAGAATACTGATTAGAATGCGAATCCCTACAGCCAGCCAGGTCTTAAAGGTACAGACAATGTGGGTGGAGGGAGCATTAAGCACAGGTTAAAGAGATGTGTATTGTCTCCAGACAGAACAGCTAGTGAGATTCTGCAAGTCCAGGAGGCAAGCTGTGGGGTTTACTGATAATGTGACATAAATCCAACATCCCGGTTTAGGCCGTCCTCATGTTTGCGGAACTTGGCTATCAGTTTCTGCTCAGTGACTCTACGCTGTCGTGTGTCGTGAAGGCCGCCTTGGAGAACGCTTACCTGAAGATCAGAGGCTGAATGCCCGTGACTGCTGAAGTGCTTCCCCACAGGAAGAGAACAGTCTTGCCTGGTGTTTAATGCTCCCTCCACCCACATTGTCTGTACCTTTAAGACCTGGCTGGTTGTAGGGATTCGCATTCTAATCAGTATTCTGTAACTTGATTTTGTGTCTCTGTGCACTGTTTGAGGGCACATTTCCACTCCATCTGACAAAGGAGCAGCGCTCTGAAAGCTTTTGGTATTTGCTACCAAATAAACCTGTTGGACTTTAACCTGGTGTTGTTAAAACTCTTACTATTGGGCAGCACAGTGACACAGTGGTTAGCACTGCTGCCTCAGCGCCAGGGACCCAGGTTCGATTCCCAGCTTGGGTCACTGTCTATGTGGAGTCTGCACGTTCTCCCCGTGTCTGCGTGGGTTTCCCCCGGGTGCTCCGGTTTCCTCCCAGTCTAAAGATGTGCGGGTTGGGTGGATTGGCCATGGTAAATTGACCTTAGTGCCAGGGGGACTAGCTCGGGTAAATATGTGAGGTTATGGGGATAGGGCCTGGGTGGGATTGTGGTCGGTGCAGACTCGATGGGCCGAATGGCCTCCTTCTGCACTGTAGGGATTCGATGAATTCTTGCTTCTCTTTTCGAGCTTTGGCTATTTGCTTGGGCGCGTGGGAACATTTGTCTTCAGCTCCAAGTCTCATTGGTCAATGCACGTGGGTCTGACCAACGTAAAAAAATTTAAACTGCGCATGTGTGACTCTTCGCGCGGGGGTGGTGGGGGTGGGGGGTGGGGGGTGTGGGGGGGGTGGGGGGGTTGGGGGGGTGGGTGGGGGTGGGCGGGATTTATCGGGTCTTGGAGACACCGCATAGCGGGAGATGAAGGTTAGTTTTAATTTGGTTTGATTTGATTTATTATTGTCACATGTATTAGCATACAGTGAAAAGTATTGTTTCCTGCACGCTATACAGACAAAGCATACCGTTCATAGAGAAGGAAAGGAGGGAGTGCAGAATGTAGTGTTACAGTCATTGCTAGGGTGTAGAGAAAGATCAACTTAATGCAAGGTAAGTCCATTCAAAAGTCTGACAGCTGCAGGGAAGAAGCTGTTCCTGAGTCGTTTGGTACGTGACCTCAGACTTTTGTATCTTTTTCCCGACGGAAGAAGGTGGAAGAGAGAGTGTCCGGGGTGCGTGGGGTCCTTAATTATGCTGGATGCTTTGCCGAGGCAGCCAGAAGTGTAGACAGAGTCAATGGATGGGAGGCTGGTTTGCGTGATGGATTGGGCTACATTCACGCCCTTTTGTAGTTCCTTGTGGTCTTGGGCAGAGCAGGAGCCCATACCAAGCTGTGATACAACCAGAAAGAATGCTTTCTATGGTGCATCTGTAAAAGTTGGTGAGAGTCGTAGCTGACATGCCAAATTTCCTTAGTCTTCTGAGAAAGTAGAGGCATTGGTGGACTTGCTTAACTATAGCATCGGCATGGGGGGACCAGGACAGGTTGTTGGTGATCTGGACACCTAAAAGCTTGAAGCTTTTGACCCTTTCTACTTCGTCCCCGTTGATGTAGACAGGGGCATGTTCTCCTTTACGCTTCCTGAAGTCAATGACAATCTCCTTTGTTTTGTTGTCATTGAGGGAGAGATTATTGTTGCCGCACCAGTTCACCAGATTCTCTATCTCATTCCTGTACTCTGTCTCATCATTGTTTGAGATCCGACCCACTACAGTAGTGTCGTCAACAAACTCAAAAATTGAATTGAATAGGAATTTGGCCCCATAGTCATAGGTGTACAAGGATTATAGTTGGGGGCTGAGAACACAGCCTTGTGGGGCACCGGTGTTGAGGATGATCGTGGATGAGGTGTTGTTGCCTATCCTTACTGATTGTGGTCTGTGAGTTAGGAAGTTCAGGATCCAGTCGCAGAGGGAGATGCCGAGGCCCAGGCCACGGAGTTTGGAGACATTTAATTTAATGACATGAGTTTTGAATTATTTGGGACTCACCGGTTGGGAATCTCTGCTCTGGGAGGGTCTCGGGGCATTATTTTGATAAGGAGCCGGGAATTCTCCTCTGGTCAATATTTATCCTTCACACCACATCAATAAGACAGATGGTCTGGGCCATTGCTGTTTGTGGGATCTTGCTGTGCACAAATTAACTGCTGCATTTCCTGCATCACAACAGTGACCACATTTAGTAAAGGTTGTTCATCACTGGCTGGGAAAGGTCCTGAAAGATGCTGAATAAATTAAACTACATCTGAAAGACAGCACACCAGACAGTGCCGCTTCCCAGACAGTGCCGCTTCCCAGACAGTGCCCCTCCCCAGACAGTGCCGCTCCCCAGACAGTGCGCCACCCCAGACCGTGCCGCTCCCCAGACAGTGCCGCTCCCCAGACAGTGCCACTCCCTAGACAGTGCCGCTCCCCAGACAGTGCCGCGCCCCAGACAGTGCCGCGCCCCAGACAGTGCCGCGCCCCAGACAGTGCCGCGCCCCAGACAGTGCCGCGCCCCAGACAGTGCCACGCCCCAGACAGTGCCACGCCCCAGACAGTGCCGCGCCCCAGACAGTGCCGCGCCCCAGACAGTGCCGCGCCCCAGACAGTGCCGCGCCCCAGACAGTGCCGCGCCCCAGACAGTGCCGCTCCCCAGACAGTGCCGCTCCCCAGACAGTGCCGCTCCCTAGACAGTGCCGCTCCCCAGACAGTGCCGCGCCCCAGACAGTGCCGCGCCCCAGACAGTGCCGCGCCCCAGACAGTGCCGCGCCCCAGACAGTGCCGCTCCCCAGACAGTGCCGCGCCCCAGACAGTGCCGCGCCCCAGACAGTGCCGCGCCCCAGGCAGTGCCGCGCACCAGACAGTGCCGCGCCCCAAACAGTGCCGTGCCCCAGACAGTGCCGCGCCCCAGACAGTGCCGCTCCCCAGACAGTGCCGCGCCCCAGACAGTGCCGCGCCCCAGACAGTGCCGCTCCCCAGACAGTGCCGCTCCCCAGACAGTGCCGCGCCCCAGACAGTGCCGCGCCCCAGACAGTGCCGCTCCCCAGACAGTGCCGCGCCCCAGACAGTGCCGCGCCCCAGACAGTGCCGCGCCCCAGACAGTGCCGCGCCCCAGACAGTGCCGCGCCCCAGACAGTGCCGCGCCCCAGACAGTGCCGCACCCCAGACAGTGCCGCGCCCCAGACAGTGCCGCGCCCCAGACAGTGCCGCGCCCCAGACAGTGCCGCTCCCAAGACAGTGCCGCGCCCCAGACAGTGCCGCGCCCCAGACAGTGCCGCGCCCCAGACAGTGCCGCGCCCCAGACAGTGCCACGCCCCAGACAGTGCCGCGCCCCAGACAGTGCCGCGCCCCAGACAGTGCCGCGCCCCAGACAGTGCCGCGCCCCAGACAGTGCCGCGCCCCAGACAGTGCCGCGCCCCAGACAGTGCCGCGCCCCAGACAGTGCCGCGCCCCAGACAGTGCCGCACCCCAGACAGTGCCGCGCCCCAGACAGTGCCGCGCCCCAGACAGTGCCGCGCCCCAGACAGTGCCGCTCCCAAGACAGTGCCGCGCCCCAGACAGTGCCGCGCCCCAGACAGTGCCGCGCCCCAGACAGTGCCGCGCCCCAGACAGTGCCACGCCCCAGACAGTGCCGCGCCCCAGACAGTGCCGCGCCCCAGACAGTGCCGCGCCCCAGACAGTGCCGCGCCCCAGACAGTGCCGCGCCCCAGACAGTGCCGCGCCCCAGACAGTGCCGCGCCCCAGCCAGTGCCGCGCCCCAGGCTAAAATGAGCAAAGGAGTGAGTTTAGGTTGTATGTGTGTGACTAAGATTAGCCAGTTTGGAGGGCAGTTTGTGTGTGATTCCACACTTGTTAAACTCAGTGAATCCCCGACAGATCACAGAGACTGGGACCATGAGCTCCATCTGATGGGGAACTGATGTTTAAAATTTATTTATTAGTGTCACAAGTAAGGCTTACATTAACACTGCAATGAAGTCACTGTGAAAATTCCCTAGTCGCCACACTCCGGCGCCTGTTCGGGTAACACTGAGGGAGAATTTAGCACGGCCAATGCACCCTAACCAGCACGTCTTTCAGACTATGGGTGGAAACCGGAGCACCCGGAGGAAACCCACGCAGACACGGGGAGAACGTGCAGACTCCACACAGACAGTGACCCGAGGCCGGGAATGGAACCCGGGTCCCTGGCGCTGTGAGGCGGCAGTGCTAACCGCTGTGCCACCATGCCGCCCCATGTGTCGACGCTTCCTAATCTCTCTGGAATCAGTGTAACATAATCACAGGGGAGTTGGTATTCTGTTTGCAGGTTGGATTGTGAGAACTGAGCCAAATTTAACCTCACTATTAATTCACCACATCGACAGAAACTTCCTGCGGTTTGAAAGCTTGGTGCCACGTTTGGGATCTTGAAGTGGTCGTTGTCTTCCCTGTAAAGTTTGATTAATATTTGTCAGTTACGCACACTCCGTGCGCAGGTTCCACTCTGACTATATTTCACAAGAAAGACATTGGCTGCAAGGAGCTCAGACATGTCCCTGACCTCAGGATGACTCCACAGAAACAAGACTGAAAGGAAGACTTGCATTTCTATATAAAGCACCTTGGGACCTCCGAAGGCTCTTCCCAGCCAATGGGAGCATCTTTACAAAGTGTAACCGCTGTTGTGATGTGAGAAAAGTGGCAGCCAGTCTGTACACAGCAAGATCCCACAAAAAATGCAACGTAGCAACAACTAGATAATCTGCTTCAGTGATTTTTAATCGAGGGATAAATATTGGCCAGATCAGAGAGAGAGAGAGAGAGAGACTTCCCTTCTTTTCTTTGGAATAGAGGACAGCAGCAAAGTGTGAATGTTCCTGCGATCTGGAAGATGATGCAGAGTTCAAAGTTCAAATCTTACCACATCAGCTGGGGAATTGAAATTTTGTGAGTAGCTTTCTCTGGCATTGTCCCAGGGACTGAGTAAATTGGGGCTGTACCCTCTGAGATTTAGAAGAATGAGAGGTGAGCTTGTTGAAAAATAAACAGGGATAGATACTGCAACGAGGATCCCCCAGGACAAGTGAGCACACTGAGAGGGCAGTTAATGAAACATACAGTACCCTCAGTACAAGGAGCAGGAAGCTATGTTGAATTTGCACCAGACACTGGATTAATCTCAGCGGGAGCATTGAATCCCATTCTGGGTGTCACACTTTAGGACGGATGTGAAAGCACTGGAGAAAAATCAAAAAAAGATTCAAGAGAATTCTTCCTGGGATGAGGAACTTCAGATTGGAGAAATTGGGCTGTTCTCCATGGATAAGGGAAGACTGAGGGCAGTTTTGATCGAGTTATTCAAATCATGAGGGGTCTGGACAGAATAAATAGGGAGAAACAGTTCCCACTTCTGAAAATAAAATCAGGAATGAGAAGGGACAGTTTTAAAATGATTCGTAAAATAAGCCAAATAGATATAAGAAAACTTTTCACACAGCGAGTGGTTAGGATCTGGAATGTACTGTCTGAGAGTGTGGTGGAGACAGATTCACACAGCGAGTGGTTAGGATCTGGAATGCACTGTCTGAGAGTGTGGTGGAGACAGATTCACACAGCGAGTGGTTAGGATCTGGAATGCACTGTCTGAGAGTGTGGTGGAGACAGATTCACACAGCGAGTGGTTAGGATCTGGAATGTACTGTCTGAGAGTGTGGTGGAGACAGATTCACACAGCGAGTGGTTAGGATCTGGAATGTACTGTCTGAGAGTGTGGTGGAGACAGATTCACACAGCGAGTGGTTAGGACCATAGCACAGGTAACTACCACGTCCAAATATCTAACACTAACCTACACTATGGGTGGCATGGTGACACAGTGGTTAGCACTGCTGCCTCACAGAGCCTGGGACTCGGGTTCAATTCCCGGCTTGGGTCTCTGTCTGTATGGAATTTGCACATTCTCCCCGTGTCTGCGTGGGTTTCCTCCGGGTGCTCCGGTTTCCTCCCACAGTCTGAAAGACGTGCTGGTTGGGGTGCATTGGCCGTGCTAAATTCTCCCTCAGTGTTACCCGAACAGGCGCCAGAGTGTGGCGACGAGGGGATTTTCACAGTAACTTCATTGCAGTGTTAATGTAAGCCTACTGGTGACACTAATAAATAAACTTTTTGCTTTACTATCTTACAATAATACCGTGAATAAAATAGCAATAGAAAAAATGGTAGAAAAATATTAATTAGTCGATATACACGAGACAAGTGGAGACTGTACAGCTGAAGTGGTCTGACTATTTACAAGTTCTCCGGGATCTTATGCATGAATAATTACGGTAGTTGGTGTTGGCAGAGTGCATCTCTCGGCATCACTTCTATTTTCAGGAGCTTGGTGAGTTCCTGTTTCCAATTGAACACTTTGTCTAGTCGGTTACATTGTGGACGGACCCAGAGGTCACCAGCACCACCGCACTCAGCACTGTGGCGGGAGAGAACATGTGGCCAGAGTAATTCTCTCCTGGTTAGACTCGTCTCTTGAAGACAGAGTAGACAATAACAAGAAGGGTTGTCTGCTGAAAGCTACTCGATCCCTGAAAGAGCTCAAGGTAGCATCTGTCACTACCCTACTGTATACTGAGATGGATTTTGATTTGATTTGATTTATTATTCTCACATATATTAACATACAATGAAAAATATTGTTTCTTGCGCGCAGAGCATACCGTTCATAGAGAAGGTAAGGAGAGGATGCAGGATGTAGTGTTACAGTCATAGCCAGGGTGCAGAGAAAGATCAACTTGATATAAGGTAGATCCATTCAAAGGTCTGATGCCAGCAAGGAAGAAGTGGTGGCATAGTGGTTAGCACTGCTGCCTCACAGCTTCAGGGACCCGTGTTCGATTCCAGCCTCAGGTCACAGTCTGTGTGGAGTTTGCACGTTCTCCCCCGTATCTGTGTGGGTTTCGTTCGGGTGCTCCGGTTTCCTCCCACAGTCGATAGATGTGCAGGTTAGGTTGATTGGCCATGCTAAATTGACCCTTAGTATTTGGGGGTTAGCAAGGTAAATAAATGGGGTAATGGGGATAGGGCTTGGGTGGGATTGTGGTCGGTGCAGACTCGATGGGCCAAATGGCCTCTTACTGCACTGTAGGGATGCTATGATTCTGAGCTGTTCTTGAATCGGTTGGTGTGGTGAACCATCGTTGGTTACCACTGTGGGTTGTTCCTATGTTACTGTTGGGTTAGGGTGTTGCCACTGTGGGGGTTGTATAATGTTGTTGGGTTAGGGTGTTTACCTGTGGTAAATGTTGTTATGGCACATCCTGGTCGGGCCCCGCCTCCTGGGGAGAGGTATAAGACCCTCTGCTCCGGCGGGACCCCTCCAGTCTGAACTGGTGTACTCGTGTTAGTTAGTTCCATTGTTTGCTAATAAAAGCCTTCAATAGCTGAAGCCTTGTTCCACGTGCTTGATTGTCGCGCATCAGTTGGTACATGCTCTCACTTTTGTGTCTTTTTCCCGACGGAAGAAGGTGGAAGAGGGTATGTGTGAGGTCCTTGATTTAGAGTCATAGAGGATTACAGCATGGAAACAGGTCCTTTGGCCCATCTTGTCCATGCTGCCCCCTTTTTATTCACGACTAAGCTAGTCCTAATTGCCCACATTTGGCCCATATCCCTCTGTACCCATCTTACCCATGTAACTGTCTAAACGCTTTTAAAAGACAAAATTGTACCCGCCTCTACTACTACCTCTGGCAGCTGTTCCAGACCTTCTGTGTGAAAACATTGCCCCTCTGGACCCTTTTGTATCTCTCCCCTCTCACCTTAAACCTATGCCGTCTAGTTTTAGACTCCCCTACCTTTGGGAAAAGATATTGACTATCGAGCTGATCTGTGCCCCTCATTATTTTATAGACCTCTATAAGATCACCCCTCAGCCTCCTACGCTCCAGAGGAAAAACAGTCCCAGTCTATCCAGCCTCTCCTTATAACTCAAACCATCAAGTCCTGGTAGCATCCTAGTAAATCTTTTCTGCACTCTTTCTAGTTTAATAATATCCTTTCTATAATAGGGTGACCATTATGCTGGCTGCTTTTCCGAGGCAGCGGGAACTGTAGACGGAGTCCATAAGACCATAAGACCATAAGACATAGGAGCGGAAGTAAGGCCATTCGGCCCATCGAGTCCACTCCACCATTCAATCATGGTTGATTTCAACTCCATTTACCCGCTCTCTCCCCATAGCCCTTAATTCCTCGAGAAATCAAGAATTTATCAATTTCTGTCTTGAAGACGCTCAACGTCTCGGCCTCCACAGCCCTCTGTGGCAATGAATTCCACAGACCCACCACTCTCTGGCTGAAGAAATTTCTCCTCATCTCTGTTCTAAAGTGACTCCCTTTTATTCTAAGGCTGTGCCCCCGCGTCCTAGTCTCCCCTGTTAATGGAAACAACTTCCCTACGTCCATCCTATCTAAGCCGTTCATTATCTTGTAAGTTTCTATCAGATCTCCCCTCAACCTCCTAAACTCCAATGAATATAATCCCACGATCCTCAGACGTTCATCGTATGTCAGGCCTACCATTCCTGGGATCATCCGTGTGAATCTCCGCTGGACCCGCTCCAGTGCCAGTATGTCCTTCCTGAGGTGTGGGGCCCAAAATTGCTCACAGTACTCCAAATGGGGCCTAACCAGTGCTTTATAAAGCCTCAGAAGTACATCCCTGCTTTTGTATTCCAAGCCTCTTGAGATAAATGACAACATTACATTTGCTTTCTTAATTACGGACTCAACCTGCAAGTTTACCTTTAGAGAATCCTGGACTAGGACTCCCAAGTCCCTTTGCACTTTAGCTTTGTTCACGACCCTTTGTATTGTGGTCTTGGGCAGGGCAGGAGCCATACCAAGCTGTGGTACAACCAGGAAGAATGCTTTCTGTAAAAGTTGGTGAGAGTCGTAGCTGACATGCTGACTTTCCTTAGTCTTCTGAGAAAGTAGAGGCTTTGGTGGGCTTTCTTAACCATAGGGTCAGTGTGGGGGGACCAGGTGATCTGGACACCTAAAAACATGAAGCTCTCAACCATTTCCACTTCATTACCATTGATGCAGACAGGGGCATGTTCTCCACTACAATCAGTAAGAAGTCTCACAACACCAGGTTAAAGTCCAACAGGTTTATTTGGTAGCATAAACCACAAGCTTTCGGAGCGCTGCTCCTCCATCAGGTGAGAGGGAGTTCTGTTCACAAACAGGGCATATAAAGACACAAACTCTAGTTACAAAATAATGGTTGGAATGCGAGTCTTTACAGGAAATTAAGTCTTAAAGGTACAGACAGTGTGGGTGGAGAGCGGGTTAAGCACAGGTTAAAGAGATGTGTATGTGGCTTATGCTATCAAATAAACCTATTGGACTTTAACCTGGTGTTGTGAGACTTCTTACTGTGCTTACCCCAGTCCAACGCCGGCATCTCCACATCATCATCTCCACTACGGTGCCATCGACACAATTCCCACCCTGAAGACACACCGATGTATTGGCTGACCGTTGCTCCATCACCAAATCTTTTCCCCACGGTTTAGTTTTCTTCTTTAGGAAATTGTTTCTTCCCAATTCCCCCTTTTTTAAATTCTAAAATCACCAATCTTGGTCAGGTACTGATTTCTCCTGACTGGTTTTTGGGGGATTGAACCCAATGTTTGGATTTTGAGTGGGCCGGTGCATGGGCACCTTTTGAGAAACATTAATGAATGAAATATAATAATTCCCCAGACACGGGAGCGTTGCCATGGGAATGATGTCACTGTCTGTGTGGAGTTTGCACATTCTCCTCGTGTCTGCGTGGGTTTCCTCCGGGTGCTCCGGTTTCCTCCTACAGTCCAAAGATGTGCGGGTTAGGTTGATTGGCCAGGTTAAAAATTGCCCCTTAGAGTCCTGGGATGTGTAGGTTAGAGGGATTAGCGGGTAAATATGTGGGGGTAGGGCCTGGGTGGGATTGTGGTCGGTGCAGACTCGATGGGCCGAATGGCCTCCTTCTGCACTGTAGGGTTTCTATGATTCCATGATGAATAGACCAAAAGTGGCTGGAATTTAAAAGGTTTGATGAATGCCACGGAGGTGGGTTGTGAGGTTATAAATAACAATAAAACAATGGCAGATGTTTGCAGACTTCAGTAGAGTGCAGAGTAATGATGGTTACCAGAACCTTCTCCAAGATACTGTGCTCTGTGTCCAATCCTTGTCACGTTATGTCTCTGGCCTCCGACTGAGCTGGGTGCCACCAAGTCTGCGTTGCATTCTTCTAACAAGACAGGTTTACTGGAGATGTAAACAACGCTTCATTCTGGCCATTAACACCCCAGTCCAACGCCGGCATCTCCACATCATTAACACTTGGCCAGGCAGTCCCAGACCTGACTGGTTTTGATGTGAGGTTAATTGTCCAAGGCCTGGCTGTACGAGTACTGTCTGTCCCAGCTCTACAGTTTGCAAGTTGCAGAGCCCGGCTAGCTTTAAACTTGACTCCCACATTCCGAGTTTTTATTCTCCCTAAAAAAATTCCTGTGACAATCCTGGAGGTCATGGGTCACCTGACATACTGCATCATTGAACACATTAATATATACAATAATATATTGAATAATTCCTCAGTACTGACCCTCTGACAGTGCGGCACTCCCTCAGTACTGACCCTCTGACAGTGCGGCGCTCCCTCAGTACTGACCCTCTGACAGTGCGGCGCTCCCTCAGTACTGACCCTCTGACAGTGCGGCGCTCCCTCAGTACTGATCCTCTGACAGTGCGGCGCTCCCTCAGTACTGACCCTCTGACAGTGCGGCGCTCCCTCAGTACTGACCCTCTGACAGTGCGGCACTCCCTCAGTACTGATCCTCTGACAGTGCGGCGCTCCCTCAGTACTGACCCTCTGACAGTGCGGCGCTCCCTCAGTACTGACCCTCTGACAGTGCGGCGCTCCCTCAGTACTGACCCTCTGACAGTGCAGCATTCCCTCAGCACTGACCCTCTGACAGTGCGGCACTCCCTCAGTACTGACTCTCTGACAGTGCGGCGCTCCCTCAGTACTGACCCTCTGACAGTGCGGCACTCCCTCAGTACTGACCCTCTGACAGTGCGGCACTCCCTCAGTACTGACCCTCTGACAGTGCGGCACTCCCTCAGTACTGACCCTCTGACAGTGCGGCGCTCCCTCAGTACTGACCCTCTGACAGTGCGGCACTCCCTCAGTACTGACCCTCTTACAGTGCGGCGCTCCCTCAGTACTGATCCTCTGACAGTGCGGCACTCCCTCAGTACTGACCCTCTGACAGTGCGGCACTCCCTCAGTACTGACCCTCTGGCAGTGCGGCACTCCCTCAGTACTGACCCTCTGACAGTGCGGCGCTCCCTCAGTACTGACCCTCTGACAGTGTGGCGCTCCCTCAGTACTGACCCTCTGACAGTGCGGCGCTCCCTCAGTACTGACCCTCTGACAGTGCGGCACTCCATCAGTACTGACCCTCTGACAGTGCGGCACTCCCTCAGTACTGACCCTCTGACAGTGTGGCGCTCCCTCAGTACTGACCCTCTGACAGTGCGGCACTCCCTCAGTACTGACCCTCTGACAGTGCGGCACTCCCTCATTACTGACCCTCTGACAGTGCGGCACTCCCTCATTACTGACCCTCTGACAGTGCGGCACTCCCTCAGTACTCTATGAATGGTATGGTTTGTTTGTATAGTACACAAGACACAATACTATTCACTGTATGTACTGATATGTGACAATAATAAATCAAATCAAATTGCCCACAAATTGACCCCACAGAATGAATATCTCTGAAGCAAATTTAACCAGCAACTTCCTGCTCAGTACCCTGGGGGATATTGGTGAAAGGAACATTTCTGTCAGGAATGATTGAAGCAATTGCACAGAAAACCTTTCCGAAGCCATTATCCAATCACTGTTACCATTTCAATGCAAATTTATTTGCCAAAGTCCATTCGCTGAGACCTGCCCGATCTCTCTCCATTTTTTAATGAAGGTTTATTCTGAAACTGTTGAATTCACTGAAACTTCTGTCAGATCCGGTGGCTTGGCAAAGAAACAGAGTTAAAATTCAGAGTTCCTCACTGTTCAGAATCCCTCTGCCTCTGTGGCGCGACATAGCGGTTAACACTGCTGCCTCACAGCGCCAGGGACCCGGGTTCGATTCCCGGCTTGGGTCGCTGTCTGCGTGTAGTCTGCACGTTCTCCCCGTGTCTGCGTGGGTTTCCTCCTGGTGCCCCCGGTTTCCTCCCCACAGCTGGTTAGGGTGCATTGGCCGTGCTAAATTCTCCCTCCGTGTTACCCGGACAGGCGGCGGAACGTGGCGACTAGGGGATTTTCACAGTAACTTCATTGCAGTGTTAATGTAAACCCTACCGGTGACACTCATAAATAAACTATTAAAAAATCCTTAAAAATGAACGCCTCTTGTTAAATCTACAGGTGGTCACGGGGCTAAGCACTGACCCTTCACTGCGGATCCGGTCAACTTAAAGAGTGCGGAGGAGACACTGACCTTCCAGAGGTGAAATGAACTGGTCGGGAGGGCTGGAGATGGCGGAAGCGAGGGATGATCCATTCTCTGAAACTCAGAAGGCATTACTGCCCCCGATATTCAGCATCGAGTTTATCTGGGCATTTATCATCAACTCTGTCGCTATCTGGCTGTTTCTCCGCCAGACTAAGGGCTGGCACACGGGTACTGTCCTTGCCTTTAATCTGGCCCTGAATGACCTGTTCTATATCATCACACTGCCTCTGTTAGTTGTTTATTACTCCAATAACAAGGAGTGGATATTCGGGAAGGCGCTTTGTAAAATTGAACGCTTCCTTTTCACCTGTAACCTGTACGGCAGCAAGTTCCTCATCACCTGCATCAGCTTCAATCGTTACCTGGCCATTGTCCACCCCATGTTTACCCGCAATAAGATCCAGGCCAAACACGGCAAGGTTGTCAGTCTGCTGGTGTGGGTTCTGGCCATTATCCTAACCTCGCCCACATTGTACTTCTCCACAGTCCATGTGAAGGGGAACCGCTCAGAGTGTTTGGGTTCTGCTAGTGACGAGATGTTGCCGAGATATTTTCCTTACAGCCTGTTCTTGGCTGTGTTTGGTTGTGCCTTGCCCTTTGCAGTCAATGTCATGTCCTATCTTTGCATATTCAGGGAGGTAGGCAGGAGTCAGAGTGTGAGCAGCACAGAGAGGTGGCAGGTAGCTCGCCTGGTGTGTGTTGTCCTGTTGTTGTACGCTGTATCTTTCATCCCATACACCTTACTGAGGAACCTCAATCTGTACCAGCGTCTGCTCCATATCAACGGTTCAGACGCCGGTGCCCGCTCACACTCTGATACCACGACCTTCTACCTGGCCTACCAGGTCAGCAAGTGTATGCTGACACTCAGCATGTGCATTCACCCATTACTCTACGCCACCTTATTCAACAAGCTCAAGAGGTTGTGTCTTTGCAAAACCCAACAGTAACTCGAATCGGAGGAGATACAGTTTTAAAATAGATCCCAAATCACAACAGGCCAGAGAATGGGTGTGATCTTACTGCCCGCTGACGCCGCACTCCTGCTGCCCGCTCCCGCCACACTCCCGCTGCCCGCTCACACCACGCTCCCGCTGCCCGCTGACGCCACGCTCCCGCTGCCCGCTCACGCCACGCTCCCGCTCCCGCTCATGCCACGCTCCCGCTGCCCGCTCACACCACGCTGCCCGCTCACGCCACACTCCTGCTGCCCGCTCACACCACGCTCCCGCTGCCCGCTCACGCCACGCTCCCGCTGCCCGCTGACGCCACGCTCCCGCTGCCCCCCTCACGCCATGCTCCCACTGCCCCCTCACGCCACGCTCCCCGCTCACGCCACAATCCCGCTGCCCCCTCACGCCACGCCCCCCGCTCACGCCACGCTCCCGCTGCCCCCTCACGCCACGCTCCCGCTCACGCCACGCTCCCCGCTCACGCCACGCTCCCCGTTCACACCACGCTCCCGCTGCCCGCTCACACCACGCTCCCGCTCCCCGTTCACACCACGCTCCCGCTCCCCGTTCACACCACGCTCCCAGTTCACACCACGCTCCCGCTCCCCGTTCACACCACGCTCCCGCCGCCCGCTCACACCATGCTCCCGCTGCCCGCTCATGCCACGCTCCCGCTGCCTGCACACACCACGCTCCCGCTGACCGCTCATGCCACGCTCCCGCTCCCGCTCATGCCACGCTCCCGCTGCCCGCTCACACCACGCTGCCCGCTCACGCCACGCTCCTGCTGCCCGCTCACACCACGCTCCCGCTGCCCGCTCACGCCACGCCCCCGCTGCCCACTCATGCCACGCTCCCGCTGCCCGCTCACACCACGCTGCCCGCTCACGCCACGCTCCTGCTGCCCGCTCACACCACGCTCCCGCTGCCCGCTCACGCCACGCTCCCGCTCCCGCTCATGCCACGCTCCCGCTGCCCGCTCACACCACGCTGCCCGCTCACGCCACGCTCCTGCTGCCCGCTCACACCACGCTCCCGCTGCCCGCTCACGCCACGCTCCCGCTGCCCACTCATGCCATGCTCCCGCTGCCCATTCACACCATGCTCCCGCTGCCCATTCACGCCACGCTCCCGCTGCCTTCTCCCGCCACGCTCCCGCTGCCCGCTCATGCCACGCTCCCGCTGCCTGCTCACACCACGCTCCCACTGCCCGCTCACGCCATGCTCCCGCTGCCCGTTCACGCCACGGTCCCGCTGCCTGCACACACCACGCTTCCACTGCCCGCTAACGCCACGCTCCCGCTGCCCGTTCACACCACGCTCCCGCTGCCCGCTCATGCCATGCTCCCGCTGCCTGCTCACACCACGCTCCCACTGCCCGCTCACGCCACGCTCCCGCTGCCCGCTCACGCCACGCTCCCGCTGCCCGCCCACGCCACGCTCCCGCTGCCCGCTCACACCACGCTCCCGCTTCCCGCCCACACCACGCTCCCGCTTCCCGCCCACACCACGCTCCTGCTGCCCACTCACACCACGCTCCCCGTTCACGCCACGCTCCCGCTGCCTGCCCATGCCACGCTCCCGCTGCCTGCCCATGCCACGCTCCCACTGCAATGAGGTCGGAGAATGTGGCTCCCAGCCAGATCTCAGTTCACTGGCAGAATGGGAAAATCCTGCCGGTGTGAATGGTGGTATGAGACTGGCCCGTATACTTAAACATTTATCCAAGGGATGTGGATGTTACTGACATTTATTACCAATCCTTACTTGCCCTGGAGACACCCAGGTGTCTTGCTGGCCTTTTTCAGAGGGCACGTGGAGAGCGAGGGAGAGGGCGAGGATCTGGCAGATGGAGTATAACGTTGACAAATGCGAGGTTATTCACTTTGGAAGAAATAATAGCAAATTGGATTATTATCTAAATGGAAAAAAATTACAACATGCTGCTGTGCAGAGGGACCTGGGGGTCCTTGTGCATGAGACGCAAAAACCCAGTCTGCAGATGCAACAGGTGATCAAGAAGGCAAATGGGATGTTGGCCTATATCGCAAGGGGGATAGAATATAAAAGCAGCGATGTCTTGCTGCATCTGTACAGGGCATTGGTGAGGCCGCAGCTGGAATACTGTGTGCAGTATTGGTCCCCTTATTTGCGGAAGGATATATTGGCCTTGGAGGGAGTGCAGAGAAGGTTCACCAGGTTGACACCAGAGATGAGGGGTGTTGATTATGAGGAGAGACTGAGCAGATTGGGCTTGTACTCGTTGGAATTTAGAAGGCTGAGGGGGGATCTTATAGAGACCTATAAGTTAATGAAGGGGCTGGATAGGGTAGAGGTGGAGAGATTCTTTCCACTTAGAAAGGAAGCTAGAACTAGAGAGCACAGCCTCAAAATAAAGGGGGGTCAGTTTAGGACAGAGTTGAGGAGGAACTTCTTCTCTCAGAGGGTGGTGAATCTCTGGAATTCTCTGCCCACTGAAGTGGTGGAGGCTACCTCATTGAATATGTTTAAATCACGGATAGATGGATTCCTGATCGGTAAGGGAATTAGGGGTTATAGGGATCAGGCGGGTAAGTGGAACTGATCCACTTCAGATCAGCCATGATCTTATTGAATGGTGGGGCAGGCTCGAGGGGCTAGATGGCCTACTCCTGCTCCTATTTCTTATGTTCTTATGTACGTGGGTAGGGAGTCACATATAGACCAGACTGGGTGAGGAACGTAGGGCTTAGGAACAGAAGTAGGCCATTCAGCCCTTTGAGTCTGCTCCACCATTCAATGGGATCAGGGCTGGGCTGGTTGTGATCTCAACTACACTTTCTTGCCTCCCCCATAACCCTTGACACCATGTCTATCAAAGATCTATCTAACTCCGCCTTGAATAAACTCCCTGCGCCAGCTTTGCCTGAGGAAAAGAGTTCCACAGGAAACGCCTGCCTGAGAGAAAATAAAACATTCTCCTCATCTCCAGAAGAGACAATAAACCGCTTATTCTTAAACTGTGTCCCCTGGTCCTGGTCTTCCCCACAGGTGAACCATCCTCCGGGTATTTATCCTGTCAGATTCCCTTGGGATCTTGTATGTTTCAATAGAATCATAGAATCGCTACAGTGCAGAAGGAGGCCACTCGGCCCATCGAGTCTGCACCGACCACAATCGCACCCAGGCCCTATCCCCATAATCCTACGTATTTACCCTACTAACCCCCTGACACTAAGGGGCAATTTAGCATGACCAATCAACCTAACCCGCACATCTTTGGAGTGTGGGAGGAAACCGGAGCACCCGGAGGAAACCCACGCAGACACGGGTAGAACGTGCAAACTCCACA
This sequence comes from Mustelus asterias, assembly GCF_964213995.1. Lineage (NCBI taxonomy): Eukaryota > Metazoa > Chordata > Chondrichthyes > Carcharhiniformes > Triakidae > Mustelus > Mustelus asterias. The sequence continues at coordinate 10,789 of NW_027591802.1, read as the reverse complement.
CAGTGACCCAAGGTCAGAATTGGACCTGGGTCCCTGGCGCTGTGAGGCAGCAGTGCTAACCGCTGTGCCACCGTGCCGCCCAGTGAGATCACCTCTCATTCTTATAAACTCCAGTGGATATTGACACAACTTGCTCAATCTCTCCTCGTAAGATAAGCTTTTAACCTCAAGAATGAGTTGAGTGAACCTTCTCTGAACTACTTCCAACACAATTACATTACTTTTTAAACATGGAGCCCAGAACTGTACAGAGTATTGAAAAAACAGAATCCTACAGTGCGGAAGGAGGCCATTCAGCCCATCCAGTCTGCACCGACTCTCTCTGACAGAGTATCTTACTAGGCCCTCTTTCCTGCTCTATCCCATAACCTCATAAATTTCCCGTGGCTAATCCCCCTAACATGCACATCTTGGGACACTAAGTGGCAATTTAGTGTGGCCAATCCACCTAACCTGCACATCATTTTTTCCAGATGTGGTCTCACCAAGATTCTGTACAGCTGCAGTAAAACACCCCAACTTCTATATTCCATTATTTTAATAATACAGATTAACTATAACAAACGCATCAGCTTAACTTTTACCAATTGAAATACTTAAACATGACAGGATACAATTCTTAACTGCTAACCTATCTCTATTAGTTCCAATTCAAGTAATATTCCTCTTATAGACGTAAACTCCTCTTCAAAGTCAGTTAGCAAACATCACTGGCCCACGTGCTTGTACTTGTTAGCAGTCCTAAAGACAGAGAGTCAGAGAAAGAGACACCTGGCTTCTGACAGCCCCCAAACAGCAGCCTCCAGAGAGAGGGAAACAGAGAGAGACACCTCTTGCTTCTTTCAGGACCAGGCACAAACTGACTATTTGAAAATAAAAGTGAAATGTGTACTTTCCCTACAAGCTTTGCTCCACCCATTCGCATGGCTCTGCCTCTGTCAATTAACCTAACGTAAACCTGACTTTGAAACCCCAGGGGCAAAACCAAATAAACAAAAAATGCATTAGCTCAGATTAAAACAAACACATCCCCCCAGTTAAAATCAATCATTAGCCTGCAATCTCAGCACGTGAGCTGCCTGGTGCAGACAAATCGGCACCGTGTAAAACAGAGCTGAATTTTAAACATACCCCTCACAAGAAATATGATTAAAAATACATTTCTGAAAGGCATAGTGTCATCACAGCTCTGACATTCCAACCCCATCAAGCTCCAGCTTCCTGCGACCCTTCACTCCAACTACACAGGGAGCACAGAACTCCGGACGTTTGCACTCTCTCCCTCGGGGAATGACTGATTCTCCTGCGAGAGAGAAATGCCGAGTGTAAACTCGGAAAGGAGTGAAGATCAGAGTGGGATTCAGCAGAGAGTTTCTCTCAGAGCCTGCAGGGGCTGGGAGCGGAGTTCATTACCATCCTGCCTGGGGAAGTGGAGAGCAGAGAGATAAGTGATCCCTTTGTGAGGCTGACACTGAGCTGTGAGGGGCAGCTGTGGTTAGCATTGCTGCCTCACAGTGCCAGGGACCCAGGTTCAATTCCAGCCTCGGGTCACTGTCTGCGTGGAGTTTGCATGTTCTCCCCGTGTCTGCGTGGGTTTCCTCGGGGGGCTCCGGTTTAATGCCCCTGTCTACATCAACGGGGACGAAGTAGAAATGGTCGAGAGCTTCAAGTTTTTAGGTGTCCAGATCACCAACAACCTGTCCTGGTCCCCCCATGCCGACACTATAGTTAAGAAAGCCCCACCAACGCCTCTACTTTCTCAGAAGACTAAGGAAATTTGGCATGTCAGCTACGACTCTCACCAGCTTTTACAGATGCACCATAGAAAGCATTCTTTCTGGTTGTATCACAGCTTGGTATGGCTCCTGCTCTGCCCAAGACCGCAAGGAACTACAAAAGGTCGTGAATGAAGCCCAGTCCATCACGCAAACCAACTCCCATCCATTGACTCTGTCTACATTTCCTGCTGCCTCGGCAGAGCAGCCAGCATAATTAAAGACCCCACGCACCCCGGACATTCTCTCTTCCACCTTCTTCCGTCGGGAAAAAGGTACAAAAGTCTGAGGTCACGTACCAACCGACTCAAGAACAGCTTCTTCCCTGCTGCTGTCAGACTTTTGAATGGACCTACCTTGCATTAAGTTGATCTTTCTCTACACCCTAGCTCTGACTGCAACACTACATTCTGCACTCTCTCCTTTCCTTCTCTATGAACGGTATGCTTTGTATACTTTTCACTGTATACTAATGGATGTGACAATAATAAATCAAATCAAATCACTCCAAAGATGTGTGGGTTAGGTGGATTGGCCGTGCTAAATTGCCCCTTATTGTCAGGGGATTTAGCAGAATAAATACATGAGGTTACAGGGATAGGGCTTGGGTGGGACTGTGGTAGGTGCAGACTTGATGGGCCGAATGGCCTCCTTCTGCACCGTAAGGATTCTATGATTCTATCTCCTCATGAGCCTGTCAAAGAACAAAGAACAGTACAGCAGAGGAACAGGCCCTTCGGCCCTCCAAACCTGTGCCGACCGTGATGTCTGCCTAGACTAAAACTGTACGCCCTTGCGGAGTCCGTATCCTGACACTGAGATGTGAATGATCTCCCTGTAAGCCTGTCACTGAGCCACAGTGATTGGTTCGCCTGGGCGACTGACACCAATGTTCCACACTCCTGGCAGAGTTGGTCTGATGCCAATCTCAGTCCCTCGCACCCCTCACATCCAGCACCCCGACACAGGGCAGGAGTGTCTGCTCAGATAATCACTCTTCCAGCCCATCCAGTTTCTGGAGCATCGCCCTCTTGCTTGGTTGACAATCAGATGTGGGACGGCACAGTGGGTTCGCGCTGCTGCCTCACAGCGCCAGGGACCCGGGTTCGATTCCCGGCTTGGGTCACTGTCTGTGTGGAGTCTGCACGTTCTCTGCGTGGGTTTCCTCCGGGTGCCTCCGGTTTCCTCCCACAGTCCGAAAGATGTGCGGGTTAGGGTGGATTGGCCGTGCTAAATTGCCCCTCAGTGCCGGTGGGGATTAGCAGGGTGAATATGTGGAGTTGCAGAGACAGAGACAGAATGTAACACTACATTCTGCACTCTCTCATTTCCTTCTCTATGAACGGTATGCTTTGTCTGTACAGCGCGGAAGAAACAATACTTTTCACTGTACGTTAATACATGTGAGAATAATAAATCAAATCAAATCACAGTGTCTGGGTGGGATTGTTGTCAGTGCAGGTTCGATGGGCTGAATGGCTTCTCTCTGCACTGTAGGGAATTCTATGCAAACAGAAATCCCAAGGCCAGCCTGAATTCACCAATTCTGGTGTACATGTCTCTGCTTTCACAACTATTGCAAATTGTTACCATTAATTTTCAAATAAAATATTTTACTCACAGAGCTGCCGGATGGTGAAATGTTCCTGCGTGACGTCCCTTTTCCTCTGGGGGTGTGAGAATCGTTGTGTAGTTTCCTTTCTGACTGACTCACTTACAGAGCCCAGAAGTGTGTGAGTTGTCCCTTTCTGCCCTGTTGGCCGTGTCTGATGTCTCTCAGCCTCTCTCACACGCACCACTCCTGTGCTCTCAGACACGCTTTCCCACAGGAGAAATCGGATCCAAATTTGCTGACTTATTCAACAGTTCAGCTAACTGGGGGAGCCGATGGTCTGGTGGTATTATCGCTAGACTATTAATCCAGAGACGCGGCGAATGTTCTGGGGGACCCGGGTTCGAATCCCGCCACAGCAGGTGGTGGAATTTGAATTCAATTTTTAAAAATCTGGAATTAAGAATCTACTTATGTGGGGGTAGGGCCTGGGTGGGATTGTGGTCGGTGCAGACTCGATGGGCCGAATGGCCTCCTTCTGCACTGTAGGGTTTCTATGATTTCTATGATACTGATGACCCTGAAACCATTGTCGGAAAAACCCATCTGGTTCACTAATGTCCTTTAGGAGAGGAAATCTGCCATCCTTACCCGGTCTGGCCTACATGTGACTCCAGAGCCACAGCAATGTGGTTGACTCTCAACTGCCCTCAGGGATGGGCAACAAATGTTGGCCCAGCAACCCCCACGTCCCATAAACAAATTAAAAAACAAACACACAGTTTGAAAAGCAGTTAAACTCAGTGAAATGGGTTATTGCACTGACAGTGCGGCACTCCCTCAGTACTGACCCTCTGACAGTGCGGCACTCCCTCAGTACTGACCCTCTGACAGTGCGGCACTCCCTCAGTACTGACCCTCTGACAGTGCGGCACTCCCTCAGTTCTAACCCTCTGACAGTGCGGCACTCCCTCAGTACTGACCCTCTGACAGTGCGGCACTCCCTCAGTACTGACCCTCTGACAGTGCGGCACTCCCTCAGCACTGACCCTCTGACAGTGTGGCACTCCCTCAGCACTGACCCTCTGACAGTGCGGCACTCCCTCAGTACTGACCCTCTGACAGTGCGGCACTCCCTCAGTACTGACCCTCTGACACTGCAGCACTCCCTCAGCACTGACCCTCTGACAATGCGGCACTCCCTCAGCACTGACCCTCTGACAGTGCGGCACTCCCTCAGCACTGACCCTCTGACAGTGCGGCACTCCCTCAGTACTGACCCTCTGACAGTGCGGCACTCCCTCAGTACTGACCCTCTGACAGTGCGGCACTCCCTCAGCACTGACCCTCTGACAGTGCGGCACTCCCTCAGTACTGACCCTCTGACAGTGCGGCACTCCCTCAGTACTGACCCTCTGACAGTGCAGCACTCCCTCAGTACTGACCCTCTGACAGTGCGGCACTCCCTCAGTACTGACCCTCTGACAGTGCAGCACTCCCTCAGTACTGACCCTCTGACAGTGTGGCACTCCCTCAGCACTGACCCTCTGACAGTGCGGCACTCCCTCAGCACTGACCCTCTGACAGTGCGGCACTCCCTCAGCACTGACCCTCTGACAGTGCGGCACTCCCTCAGTACTGACCCTCTGACACTGCAGCAGTCCCTCAGTATTGACCCTCTGACAGTGCGGCACTCCCTCAGTACTGACCCTCTGACAGTGCGGCACTCCCTCAGTACTGACCCTCTGACATTGCGACACTCCCTCAGTACTGACCCTCTGACAGTGCGGCACTCCCTCAGTACTGACCCTCTGACAGTGCGGCACTCCCTCAGTACTGACCCTCTGACAGTGCGGCACTCCCTCAGTACTGACCCTCTGACATTGCGGCACTCCCTCAGTACTGACCCTCTGACAGTGCGGCACTCCCTCAGTACTGACCCTCTGACAGTGCGGCACTCTCTCAGTACTGACCCTCTGACAGTGCGGCACTCTCTCAGCACTGACCCTCTGACAGTGCGGCACTCCCTCAGTACTGACCCTCTGACAGTGCAGCACTCCCTCAGTACTGACCCTCTGACAGTGAGGCACTCCCTCAGTACTGACCCTCTGACAGTGCGGCACTCTCTCAGTACTGGCCCTCTGACAGTGCGGCACTCTCTCAGCACTGACCCTCTGACAGTGCGGCACTCCCTCAGTACTGACCCTCTGACAGTGCAGCACTCCCTCAGTACTGACCCTCTGACAGTGCGGCACTCCCTCAGTTCTGACCCTCTGACAGTGCAGCACTCCCTCAGTACTGACCCTCTGACAGTGCGGCACTCCCTCAGTGCTGACCCTCTGACAGTGCGACACTCCCTCAGTACTGACCCTCTGACAGTGCGGCACTCCCTCAGCACTGACCCTCTGACAGTGCGGCACTCCCTCAGTACTGACCCTCTGACAGTGCGGCACTCCCTCAGTACTGACCCTCTGACAGTGCGGCACTCCCTCAGTGCTGACCCTCTGACAGTGCGACACTCCCTCAGTACTGACCCTCTGACAGTGCGGCACTCCCTCAGTACTGACCCTCTGACAGTGCGGCACTCCCTCAGTACTGACCCTCTGACATTGCGACACTCCCTCAGTACTGACCCTCTGACAGTGCGGCACTCCCTCAGTACTGACCCTCTGACAGTGCGGCACTCCCTCAGTACTGACCCTCTGACAGTGCGGCACTCCCTCAGTACTGACCCTCTGACATTGCGGCACTCCCTCAGTACTGACCCTCTGACAGTGCGGCACTCCCTCAGTACTGACCCTCTGACAGTGCGGCACTCTCTCAGTACTGACCCTCTGACAGTGCGGCACTCTCTCAGCACTGACCCTCTGACAGTGCGGCACTCCCTCAGTACTGACCCTCTGACAGTGCAGCACTCCCTCAGTACTGACCCTCTGACAGTGAGGCACTCCCTCAGTACTGACCCTCTGACAGTGCGGCACTCTCTCAGTACTGGCCCTCTGACAGTGCGGCACTCTCTCAGCACTGACCCTCTGACAGTGCGGCACTCCCTCAGTACTGACCCTCTGACAGTGCAGCACTCCCTCAGTACTGACCCTCTGACAGTGCGGCACTCCCTCAGTTCTGACCCTCTGACAGTGCAGCACTCCCTCAGTACTGACCCTCTGACAGTGCGGCACTCCCTCAGTGCTGACCCTCTGACAGTGCGACACTCCCTCAGTACTGACCCTCTGACAGTGCGGCACTCCCTCAGCACTGACCCTCTGACAGTGCGGCACTCCCTCAGTACTGACCCTCTGACAGTGCGGCACTCCCTCAGTACTGACCCTCTGACAGTGCGGCACTCCCTCAGTGCTGACCCTCTGACAGTGCGACACTCCCTCAGTACTGACCCTCTGACAGTGCGGCACTCCCTCAGCACTGACCCTCTGACAGTGCGGCGCTCCCTCAGTACTGACCCTCTGACAGTGCGGCACTCCCTCAGTGCTGACCCTCTGACAGTGCGACACTCCCTCAGTACTGACCCTCTGACAGTGCGGCACTCCCTCAGCACTGACCCTCTGACAGTGCGGCGCTCCCTCAGCACTGACCCTCTGACAGTGCGGCACTCCCTCAGTACTGACCCTCTGACAGTGCGGCGCTCCCTCAGTACTGACCCTCTGACAGTGCGGCACTCCCTCTGTAATGACCCTCTCACAGTACGGCGCTCCTTCAGTACTGACCCCTGACAGTGCGGCACTCCCTCAGTACTGACCCTCTGACAGTGCGGCACTCCCTCAGTACTGACCCTCTGACAGTGCGGCACTCCCTCAGTACTGACCCTCTGACAGTGCAGCACTCCCTCAGTACTGACCCCCTGACACTGCGGCACTCCCTCAGTACTGACCCTCTGACAGTGCGGCACTCCCTCAGTACTGACCCTCTGACAGTGCGGCACTCCCTCAGTACTGACCCTCTGACAGTGCGGCACTCCCTCAGTACTGACCCTCTGACAGTGCAGCACTCCCTCAGTACTGACCCTCTGACAGTGCGGCACTCCCTCAGCACTGACCCTCTGATAGTGCGGCACTCCCTCAGTTCTGACCCTCTGACAGTGCAGCACTCCCTCATTACTGACCCTCTGACAGTGCAGCACTCCCTCATTACTGACCCTCTGACAGTGCGGCACTCCCTCAGTACTGACCCTCTTCGTTCACTGCAGCGGGACTGGAGAATCCCGCCGGCATGAACAGCCGGTATGTACCGGCCACTCACTCTCTTTCTCTCATCGTGAATGATGCTAGGTTTACCCAGCTCCCTCTGCTTGTATCCACTGCTGAAGATATAGGGCGGGATTTTCCGCCCTCGCTCGTCCCAAAACTGTAGAATCCTGCCCAAGGTCAACGGACCTTCCCATGGTCCGCCCCTCGCCCTCTCCGATCCCCGTGTCAGGCGAGACGGTACAATTCAGGCCGCTGTCTGTGTTTTAAGGATTGTATGGTTTCCAATCTTTCCTTGCTCATCAGTCAGTGTGACAGCAAGCTTCACATTTTAATTTCAATCATCTGATGCTGCTGAGAGTTTGATTATACACACCACAAATGTCCCAATCGCAAGGGACAGCACGGTGGCACAGTGGGTTAGCACTGCTGCCTCACAGCGCCAGGGACCCGGGTTTGATTCCCGGCTTGGGTCACTGTCTGTGCGGAGTTTGCACGTTCTCCCCGTGTCTGCGTGGGTTTCCTCCGGGTGCTCCGGTTTCCTCCCACAGTCCAAAAGACGTGCTGGTTAGGGTGCATTGGCCGTGCTGAATTCTCCCTCAGTGTACCCGAACAGGCACCGGAGTGTGGCTGGAGGGGATTTTCACAGTAACTTCATTGCAGTGTTAATGTAAGCCTACTTGTGACGATAATAAATACATAGATATTGTGACTAACAAATTTAGTGCTATATTTCTCCTTCCCAGTACAAACACTGCTCATTACACAATGTGTCCGGTTTGGTTTTGAACTCTCACTGTACTTCATCAGAATATCTTTAACAAACATTGAAGCCCTCTGATTATCATTGTGTAACTGCAGATTACTTTTTAATGATCTTCTCTCCATTTAAATTCTACGAAAGGTTCTCTTCATAGAATCATAAAATCCCTACAGTGCAGAAGGAGGCCATTCAGCCCATCAAGTCTGCACCGACCACAATCCCACCCAGACCCTATCCCCATAACCCCACATTATTACCCTAGCTAATCCCCTTGACACTAAGGAACAATTTAGCATGGCCAATCAATGGCCAAACATCTTTGGAGCAGCCGGAGGAAACCCACGCAGACACGGGGAGAATGTGCAGACCCCACACAGACAGTGACCCAAGCCGGGAATCGAACCCGGGTCCCTGGCGCTGAGAGGCAGCAATGCTAACCCACTGTGCCACCGTACCGCCCCTTCTCTTGCCTGAACTGGGACTTCAGGAACAGGAGATGGCCATTCTGCCCCTTGGGTCAGTCAGGTCAAGGCAGCTGTTTCAATTCTATCCCCCCTCCTTGGATCCAGAGCTCTGAATGGCCAATGTCAGTCCCAGAATTCAAACCTCCAACCCACCACTGCAGCCATTTTGGGAGAGAGAGTTCCAAATTTTCTTTGCCCTTTATGTGAAAGAAATGTTTCCTGATTTCATTCCTGATCCTTAACCCACTTTTCCAGATGTTGTTTCACTCGAATCTACAGATCATGGCCTTTAGGTGGCGCTGTGTCCACCCTTCCCACTCGGTCCTCCCAGCCTCCGGGTGGCGCTGTGCCCGAATTTCCCACTGGGTCCTCCCAGCCTCCGGGTGGCGCTGTGTCCGCACTTCCCACTCGGTCCTCCCAACCTCCGGGTGGCGCTGTGTCCGCACATCCCACTCGGCCCTTCCAGCCTCCGGGTGGCGCTGTGTCCGCACTTCCCATTCGGTCCTCCCCAACCTCCGGGTGGCCGCTGTGTCCGCACTTCCCACTCGGCCCTCCCAGCCTCCGGGTGGCGCTGTGTTGGGAGGACCGCGGCCTACCGCCGACCGCGGCCTACCGCCCCTCTCGCTGCGGCCTGCCCCGGGTTGTCAGGCGGCTCTGGGTTGGTGTCCGCGATGGATTTTGAGTGAGTGCGGGGAGCGGAGCCCGGGGCGGGGGGGAGTTACTCCGGGGCCGCCTCGCCCTCACTAACCGCCGCTTTTCTCTCTCTTTCTCCCGCAGCTCGAAGCCCAGCTGGGCCGACCAGGTGGAGGAGGAGGGGGATGAGGGTAAGGAGCCGGGGAGCGGGCCGCACACGCGGGCTGGGGCCGGGGCAGCGGGACCCGGATCACTGCTTTTAATCTCATTCCCCCCCCCGACACCGGCTATTCAACTGTGGAAAGCATCGCAGATTGAGGGGGATGGAGGGGGGGGAGAGAGGGATGGAGGGGAGGGAGGGGGGGGGGGAGGGGGGGCGTGGGGGGAGAGGGAGGAGGGGGAGAGGGATGGGGGGAGAGGGATGGGGGGAGAGGGATGGGGGGAGAGGGATGGGGGGGGAGGGAGGGGATGGGGGGGAGAGGGAGGGGATGGGGGGATAGGGGGGGATTGGGGGGGAGAGGGGGGGGATAGGGGGGGAGAGGAGGGGGGGAGAGGGAGGGGATGGGGGGGAGAGGGAGGGGATGGGGGGGAGAGGGAGGGGGGGGGGAGAGGGAGGGGATGGGGGGGGAGAGGGAGGGGATGGGGGGGAGAGGGAGGGATGGGGGGATGGGGGGAGAGGGAGGGGATGGGGGGGGAGAGGGAGGGGATGGGGGGGATGGGGGGGAGAGGGAGGGGATGGGGGGAGAGGGAGGGGAGGGGGGGGGGAGGGAGGGGGGGAGAGGGAGGGGAGGGGGGGGAGAGGGAGGGGAGGGGGGGGAGAGGGAGGGGAGGGGGGGGAGAGGGAGGGGAGGGGGGGAGAGGGAGGGGAGGGGGGGGAGAGGGAGGGGGGGAGGGGGAGAGGGAGGGGAGGGGGGGAGAGGGAGGGGATGGGGGGGAGGGGGGGGAGAGGGAGGGGGGGGGAGAGGGGAGGGGAGGGGATGAGGGGGGGAGGGAGGGGATGGGGGGGAGGGGGGGGGAGAGGGAGGGGGGGGAGAGGGAGGGGGGGGGGAGAGGGAGGGGGGGGGAGGGAGGGAGGGGAGGGGAGGGGGGGGGGGGAGAGGGAGGGGAGGGGAGGGGGGGAGGGGAGGGGGGGGAGGGAGGGGAGGGGAGGGGGGGGGAGAGGGAGGGGAGGGGGGGAGAGGGGGGGGGAGAGGGAGGGGATGGGGGGGGGGAGGGAGGGGATGGGGGGGGGAGGGGGGGAATGGGGGGGGGAGTGGGGGGGAGGGAGGGGGGGGAGTGGGGGGGGAGTGGGGGGGGAGGGGAGGGGGGGATGGGGGGAGGGAGGGGGGGGATGGGGGGGTGAACAGGGAGGGGGGAGTGGGGGGGGGGGAGAGGGAGGGGGGGATGTGGGGGGGGGAGACCGC
>NW_027591801.1:20000-73823 GCF_964213995.1 Mustelus asterias | reverse complement strand
ACTCCAAACCAGGCAGCCATCCTGGTAAATCTCCTCTGCACTCTTTCCAGCGCTTCCACATCCCATCTTATAGTGAGGTGACCAGAACTGCACACAATATTCCAAATGCGGTCTCACCAAGGTCCTGTACAGTTGCAGCATAACCCCACGGCTCTTAAACTCCAACCCCCTGTTAATAAAAGCTAACACACTATATGCCTTCTTCACAGCTCTATCCACTTGAGTGGCAACCTTTAGAGATCTGTGGATATGGACCCCAAGATCTCTCTGTTCCTCCACAGTCTTCAGAACCCTACCTTTGACCCTGTAATCCACATTTAAATTAGTCCTACCAAAATGAATCACCTCACATTTATCAGGGTTAAACTCCATTTGCCATTTTTCAGCCCAGCTTTGCATCCTATCTATGTCTCTTTGCAGCCTACAACAGCCCTCCACCTCATCCACTACTCCACCAATCTTGGTGTCATCAGCAAATTTACTGATCCACCCTTCAGCCCCCTCCTCTAAGTCATTAATAAAAATCACAAAGAGCAGAGGACCAAGCACCGATCCCTGCCGGCACTCCGCTAGCAACCTGCCTCCAGTCCGAAAATTTTCCATCCACCACCACCCTCTGTCTTCGATCAGATAGCCAGTTAACTATCCAATCGGCCAACTTTCCCTCTATCCCACACCTCCTTACTTTCATCATAAGCCGACCATGGGGGACCTTATCAAACGCCTAGGGGAGAAATATGTGATGGGGGTGTATATAATGGGGATATATATGTGATGGGGGTGTGTGTATAATGGGGATATATATGTGATGGGGGTGTGTGTATATAATGGGGATATATATGTGATGGGGGTGTATATAATGGGGATATATATGTGATGGGGGGTGTATATAATGGGGATATATATGTGATGGGGGTGTGTATATAATGGGGATATATATGTGATGGGGGGTGTATATAATGGGGATATATATGTGATGGGGGTGTGTGTATATAATGGGGATATATATGTGATGGGGGGTGTATATAATGGGGATATATATGTGATGGGGGTGTGTGTATATAATGGGGATATATATGTGATGGGGGTGTGTATATAATGGGGATATATATGTGATGGGGGTGTATATAATGGGGATATATATGTGATGGGGGTGTGTATATAATGGGGATATATACTGTGATGGGGGTGAATATAATGGGGATATATATGTGATGGGGGTGTATATAATGGGGATATATGTGATGGGGGTGTGTATATAATGGGGATATATATGTGATGGGGGTGAATATAATGGGGATATATATGTGATGGGGGGGTGTATATAATGGGGATTATATATGTGATGGGGGTGAATATAATGGGGATATATATGTGATGGGGGTGTGTATATAATGGGGATATATATGTGATGGGGGTGTGTATATAATGGGGATATATATGTGATGGGGGTGAATATAATGGGGATATATATGTGATGGGGGTGTGTATATAATGGGATATATATGTGATGGGGGTGAATATAATGGGGATATATATGTGATGGGGGTGTATATAATGGGATATATATGTGATGGGGGTGTGTATATAATGGGGATATATATGTGTGGGGGTGAATATAATGGGGATATATATGTGATGGGGGGGTGTGTGTATAATGGGGATATATATGTGATGGGGGTGTGTATATAATGGGGATATATATGTGATGGGGGTGAATATAATGGGGATATATATGTGATGGGGGTGTGTATATAATGGATAATGTGATGGGGGTGAATATAATGGGGAATATATGTGATGGGGTGAATATAATGGGGATAATATGTGATGGGGGGGTGTGTGTATAATGGGGGATATATATGTGATGGGGGTGTGTATATAATGGGGATATATATGTGATGGGGGTGTATATAATGGGGATATATATGTGATGGGGGTGTGTGTATATAATGGGGATATATATGTGATGGGGGTGAATATAATGGGGATATATATGTGATGGGGGGGTGTGTGTATAATGGGGATATATATGTGATGGGGGTGTGTATATAATGGGGATATATATGTGATGGGGGTGTGTATATAATGGGGATATATATGTGATGGGGGTGAATATAATGGGGATATATATGTGATGGGGGGTGTATATAATGGGGATATATATGTGATGGGGGTGTGTATATAATGGGGATATATATGTGATGGGGGTGTATATAATGGGGATATATATGTGATGGGGGGTGTATATAATGGGGATATATATGTGATGGGGGTGTGTATATAATGGGGATATATATGTGATGGGGGGTGTGTATAATGGGGATATATATGTGATGGGGGTGTGTGTATATAATGGGGATATATATGTGATGGGGGTGTGTGTATATAATGGGGATATATATGTGATGGGGGGGTGTGTATAATGGGGATATATATGTGATGGGGGTGTGTGTATATAATGGGGATATATATGTGATGGGGGTGTATATAATGGGGATATATATGTGATGGGGGGTGTATAATGAGTTGGTGGTGATGGTGACGTCATTTCACCATGACGTCACCGCCGTCCTGACGTCACCGCCGCCCTCTTCCGGCTCCGCGAAGCTCTGCTCCCGCCAGCGCCACCTCCCGCCGGGTCAGGTGACCTGTTGAGGAGGCCTCTCGCGGTTGAGCAGCGGCTCCGACTGAAGTTCGCAGACACGCACCGCCTCTCCTCACAGTCCTGAAAATAAAATAAATACATGGCCAATAAATATATATCATCGCCTCACCTGCTTCCTCCGACCTCCCGGATCATTTCTGGGGAGGCGCGGTTTCTGGGTCTTTTTTGAGGGGAAAGCGGGCCGAAGAATCAAAAAATAATTAAATAAATAAATAACCCCCCCGCCCGCGGGGGCAGCTCGGCGACGTGAGGGGAGGAGAAACATGAAATTAATCCGTTCCACCTTATGGAGAGGCGGGCTCCCGCTTGACTGACGTGGACATTGACCAATGGGAAGCCAGGGACAGCGGGGTTGAACCAATCGGAGTGGTCCGCGGCCTCTTGCCAACGAAACGTCGGACAGGACAAGAGGGGGGGGGGTTGTGAAAAGTCGATGGTCCTCCCAGTTGGTCAGAGGAGTCCTCCCACTCCACCAGCCAGCTCCTCCCGGTGGAGCTGGTCACAGCGACAAGCGTCGCCCGGTTAAAGTCCAACAACAGGTCGGACTTTAACCTGTGGTGTTGTGAGACCTCTGACCGTGTTTACCCCAGTCCGACGCCGGCATCGCACAGAGACAAGCGGCATCCACGGAGGGGGGGGGGGGACCCGTTCCACCTTATGAAGGGGGGCGCGGTCCATTGATTGACGTACCTGGCGGCCAATGGGAGCTGCGTCAAGCGGAGACGAACCAATCGGAGTGGCCCGGGGGCGGGCTGCCGAGGAGGCGCGGGGCGGGTACAAGAGGGGAAGTCCTTCAAAAACCCGCTGGTCCTCCCAGTCAGCCAGTGGGGTCCTCCCAGTGAGCTAGTTTGGCAGCCAGCTCCCAGGTGGAGGTGGTCACAGGCAGGCAGAGACAGACGAGCAGCAGCAATGGAGGAGGACAGCTCAGAGCTGTTTGAGGGAGAGGACTGCAAGGTAAGTCCCTGCAATAAAACACACCCAGCAGCCTCACACACAACAAAAAAAAAAGATGCACCTTTTAAAACAAAGGCTGAAAGATTGGGGGGGGCAATAAAAAACCCCCAAAACAACAGCTAATAATAATGCCTCTGCAGACCTGTCTCTGAATTGTGCCATTGAGAAGCTGCTGGGGGACCTGATGTGGAGACTAATCCCTCCAATCTTAAACTTCCAGCATCTTTGGGGTCATCATTAAACACCTCCCTGGGTTGTAAGTTAAACCCCTGTTGCCTAGCAGGGAAACTATAAAGGCTGCCCTGACCCACCCTCCCTCCTGAACCACCTCATAATTCACCTTCCTTCCCCAAATCTGCTGTGATTTTAAATTTCCCTTTCCAAATCTGCTGTGTGGATTTTAAAATTCTCTTTCCCTTCTTTCCAAATGTGTTATCTAATTTTAAATTTTTGCCCCTTTTTTTCCAAATTTGCTGTGTGGATTTTAAAATTTCACCCCCGCGCCCCCCCCCAAATCTGCTGTGATTTTCAAGTTTCTTTTCCCCAAATCTGCTGTGATTTTCAAGTTTCTTTTCCCCAAATCGGCTGTGATTTTCGAGTTTCTTTTCCCCAAATCTGCTGTGATTTTCAATTTTCTTTTCCCCAAATCGGCTGTGATTTTTCACGTTTCTTTTCCCCCAAATCAGCTTTGATATTTCACGTTTCTTTTCCCCCAAATCGGCTGTGATTTTTCACGTTTCCCTTTCCCAAAATCTGCTGTGATTTTTCACGTTTCCTTTTCCCCAAATCGGCTGTGATTTTCACGTTTCCTTCCCCCCCCAAATCGGCTGTGATTTTCAAGTTCCTTTTTCCCCAAATCGGCTGTAATTTTCAAGTTCCTTTTTCCCCAAATCGGCTGTGATTTTCAAGTTCCTTTTTCCCCAAATCGGCTGTGATTTTCAAGTTCCTTTTTCCCCAAATCGGCTGTGATTTTCAAGTTCCTTTTTCCCCAAATCGGCTGTGATTTTCAAGTTCCTTTTTCCCCAAATCGGCTGTGATTTTCACGTTTCATAGAATCATAGAAACCCTACAGTGCAGAAAGAGGCCATTCGGCCCATCGAGTCTGCACCGACCACAATCCCACCCAGGCCCTACCCCCATATCCCTACATATTTACCCGCTAATCCCTCTAACCTACGGCATCTCAGGACAATAAGGGGCAATTTTTTTTAGCATGGCCAATCAACCTAACCCGCACGTCTTTCAGACTGTGGGAGGAAACCGGAGCACCCGGAGGAAACCCACGCAGACACGGGGAGAATGTGCAAACTCCACACAGACAGTGACCCAAGCCGGGAATCAAACCCAGGTCCCTGGAGCTGTGAAGCAGCAGTGCTAACCACTGTGCTACCGTTTCTGTTATCTAATTTTAAATTTTGACCCTTTTTCCAAAT
Source organism: Mustelus asterias (assembly GCF_964213995.1). Taxonomy (NCBI): domain Eukaryota; kingdom Metazoa; phylum Chordata; class Chondrichthyes; order Carcharhiniformes; family Triakidae; genus Mustelus; species Mustelus asterias. The sequence continues at coordinate 68,768 of NW_027591801.1, read as the reverse complement.
CTGCAGTGTGGTTTTTTAAAAAAAAATTCACCCCCCAAATCTGCTGTGATTTTCACATTTCTTTTTCCCAAATCTGCTGTGTGAATTTTAAAATTCACCCTCTTGCCTAAATCTGCTGTGATTTTAAATTATAATTACACCTTTCATCTCCTATCTCTGCTTGAAGAAAAACTCTGTCCCTGGTGTATTAATAAATACATATATTTATGTTTTTTTGTTTTTCTGAGTTTGCAATGTGTCCCTTCTCGGGTATGCTTTTCTTTTTGCTGCCTTCCCTACATTGTCCCCTTGCAGGTATTTCAACGAAAGACAAAGCCCATCATTGCCTGTTTGTGTGTGCAATATCTCTGTGCATCTTACAAATTGTGTGCAACTTGAAATATACCAGTGCGCTTTTCCAAATTGTCTGTTTGTACAATTTGAAATATATCTTTTTTGATTTGATTTATTATTGTCGCATGTATTAACATAGTAAAAAGTATTGTTTCTTGCGCGCTATACAGACAAAGCATGCCATTCATAGAGAAGGAAAGGAGAGGGTGCAGAATGTAGTGTTACAGTCATAGCTAGGGTGTAGAGAAAGATCAACTTAATGCGAGGTAGGTCCATTCAAACATCTGACAGCAGCAGGGGAGAAGCTGTTCTTGAGTCGGTTGGTACGTGACCTCAGACTTTAGTATATTTTTCCCAACGGAAGAATAATACAGCACAGAAACAGGCCCTTCGGCCCTCCAAGCCTGCGCCGCTCCCTGGTCCAAAACTAGACCATTCTTTTGTATCCCTCCATTCCCACTCTGTTCATGTGGCTATCTAGATAAGTCTTAAAAGTTCCCATTGTGTCCGCCTCCACCACCTTGCCCGGCAGCGCATTCCAGGTCCCCACCACCCTCTGTGTAAAATACGCCCTTCTGATATCCGTGTTAAACCTCTCTCTCTCTCTCTCTCTCTCTCTCTCTCTCTCTCTCTCTCTCTCTCTCTCTCTCTCTCTCTCTCTCTCTCTCTCTCCCCCCCCCCCCCCCTCACCTTGAACCTATGACCCCTCGTGAAAGTCACCACCGACCTGGGGAAAAGCTTCCCACCGTTCACCCTATCTATGCCTTTCATAATTTTATACACCTCTATTAGGTCACCCCTCATCCTCCGTCATTCCAGTGAGAACAACCCCAGTTTACCTAAGAAGGTGGAAGAGAGAATGTCTGGGGTGCGTGGGGTCCTTAATTATGCTGGCTGCTTTTCCCCGAGGCAGCGGGAAGTGTAGACAGAGTCAATGGATGGGAGGCTGGGTTTGCGTGATGGATTGGGCTACATTCACGACCTTTTGTAGTTCCTTGCGGTCTTGGGCAGAGCAGGAGCCCCAGACCGAGCTGTGATACAACCAGAAAGAATGCTTTCTATGGTGCATCTGTAAAAGTTGGTGAGAGTCGTAGCTGACATGCCAAATTTCCTTCGTCTTCTGAGAAAGTAGAGGCGTTGGTGGGGCTTTCTTAACTATAGTGTCGGCATGGGGGGGACCAGGACAGGTTGTTGGTGATCTGGACACCTAAAAACTTGAAGCTCTCGACCCTTTCTACTTTGTCCCCATTGATGTAGAGAGGGGCATGTTCTCCTTTACGCTTCCTGAAGTGTGCATCTTACAAATTGTCTGCTTGTGTGCAGTTTAAACCAATACATCTGTTTAAATGCAGTGTCCTTTATTTAAAGCAATGTCTTTGGTCACCTCATTCTCCCAAGTACTGATATGTATTTTGTACCTTTTCTCTCTCTCTCCTCCTCTTAGCTATGCATATCTGATCGTCATAGAGGTTTGCAGCATGGAAACAGGCCCCTCGGCCCAACTTGTCCATGCCGCCCCTTTGCTTTTAACCCCTAAGCTAGTCCCAATTGCCCACATTTGGCCCATATCCCTCTATACCCATCGTACCCATGTAACTGTCTAAACGCTTTTTAAAAGACAAAATTGTACCCGCCTCTACTACTGCCTCTGGCAGCTCGTTCCAGACACTCACCACCCTCTGTGTGAAAAAATTGCCCCTCTGGACACTTTTGCATCTCTCCCCTCTCACCTTAAACCTATGCCCTCTAGTTTTAGACTCCCCTACCTTTGGGAAAAGATATTGACTATCTAGCTGATCTGTGCCCCTCATTATTTTATAGACCTCTATAAGATCACCCCTCAGCCTCCTACGCTTTGGACGTTTTTTTACACAGAGGGTGGTGGGGGCCTGGAATGCGCTGCCAAGTAGGGTGGTGGAGGCAGACACGCTGACATCGTTTAAGACTTACCTGGATAGTCACATGAGCAGCCTGGGAATGGAGGGATACAAACGATTGGTCCAGTTGGACCAAGGAGCGGCACAGGCTTGGAGGGCCGAAGGGCCTGTTTCCCGTGCTGTACTGTTCTTTGTTCTTTGCTCCAGAGGAAAAAAGTCCCAGTCTATCCAGCCTCTCCTTATAACTCAAACCATCAAGTCCCGGTAGCATCCTAGTAAATCTTTTCTGCACTTTTTCTAGTTTTAATAATATCCTTTCGGTAACAGGGTGACCAGACGATCTCGACAAATCTGTGAACTCGAGGTTTGCCCCCAGTCGTCGTCCTTTTTTTGTATTTTTAAAATCAAAAGAGGGGGTGATTGTTTTGCGATCTTGCGGCAAGAGGCAGACTGGGGCGCGGTGCCAAGACTTGGTTGTTGTGTGAAGCTATGTGGGTCAGGTTGTGGAAGCTGGGCCCTACTTTTGTACATAACCCAGTTCTGTCTCTGCAGTGTCACCTGAAGGATTGTTGTGTTGAGGGAGCTGTCCTATTTCCGAGAGAGAAAGAGACGATGACTTACGAAGGCCCAAGACTGCAAAAGGGTCGTGATTGTAGCCCAATCCATCACGCAAACCAGCCTCCCATCCATTGACTCTGTCTACACTTCCCGCTGCCTCGGGGGGGAAAAGCAGCCGGCATAATCAAGGACCCCCACGCACCCCGGACATTCTCTCTTCCACCTTCTTCAGTCGGGAAAAAGATACAAAAGTCTGAGGTCACGGACCGACCGACTCAAGAACGGCTTCTTCCCTGCTGCCGTCAGACTTTTGAATGGACTTGCTTCGTATTAAGTTGATCTTTCTCTACACCCTAGCTATGACTGTAACACTACATTCTGCACCCTCTCCTTTTTCAAGGTGAGGCGGGGGGCGGTTTAACACCGACATCAGAAGGACGTATTTTACACAGAGGGTGGTGGGGGCCTGGAATGCGCTGCCGGGCAAGGTGGTGGAGGCGGACACACTGGGAACGTTTAAGACTTATCTAGATAGCCACATGAACGGAGTGGGAATGGAGGGATACAAAAGAATGGTCTAGTTTGGACCAGGGAGCGGCGCGGGCTTGGAGGGCCGAAGGGCCTGTTCCTGTGCTGTATTGTTCTTTGTTCTTTCCTTCTCTATGAACGGTATGCTTTGTGTGTATAATGCACAAGAAACAATACTTCTCACTGTGTTAATGTGACAATAATAAATCAAATCAAAATCCTTGGACAGCACCTTCCAAACCCACGACCTGTACCACCTACAAACCCACGACCTGTACCACCTACAAACCCACGACCTGTACCACCTCCAAACCCACGACCTGTACCACCTTCCAAACCCACGACCTGTACCACCTACAAACCCACGACCTGTACCACCTTCCAAACCCACGACCTGTACCACCTACAAACCCACGACCTTACCACCTACAAACCCACGACCTGTACCACCTACAAACCCACGACCTGTACCACCTACAAACCCACGACCTGTACCACCTACAAACCCACGACCTGTACCACCTTCCAAACCCACGACCTGTACCACCTTCCAAACCCACGACCTGTACCACCTACAAACCCACGACCTGTACCACCTACAAACCCACGACCTGTACCACCTTCCAAACCCACGACCTGTACCACCTTCCAAACCCACGACCTGTACCACCTACAAACCCACGACCTGTACCACCTACAAACCCACGACCTGTACCACCTACAAACCCACGACCTGTACCACCTACAAACCCACGACCTGTACCACCTACAAACCCACGACCTGTACCACCTACAAACCCACGACCTGTACCACCTACAAACCCACGACCTGTACCACCTACAAACCCACGACCTGTACCACCTACAAACCCACGACCTGTACCACCTACAAACCCACGACCTGTACCACCTACAAACCCACGACCTGTACCATCTGTAGGGATTCTATGATTCCATGGAGTTTAACATACATATAAGCAGAAGATTTATAGGCATATTTAATGTGTATAAAAAGGGGCAGCACGGTGGCACAGTGGGTTAGCACTGCTGCTTCACAGCTCCAGGGACCCGGGTTCGATTCCCGGCTCGGGTCACTGTCTGTGTGGAGTTTGCACATTCTCCTCGTGTCTGCGTGGGTTTCCTCCGGGTGCTCCGGTTTCCTCCCACAGTCCAAAGATGTGCGGGTTAGGTTGATTGGCCGTGCTAAAAATTGCCCCTTGGTGTCCTGAGATGCCGTAGGTTAGAGGGATTAGCGGGTAAAATATGTGAGGGTAGGGCCTGGGTGGGATTGTGGTCGGTGCAGACTCGATGGGCTGAATGGCCTCTATCTGTACTGTAGGGTTTCTATGATTCCATGGAAAGACAAGGGGGGAAGCAGAGACATGGGGAACACCCCCACCTGCAAGTTCCCTCTCCAAGTCGCTCACCATCCCAACTTGGAAAAGGATGTGGTCGCACTGGAGGGGGTGCAGAGGAGATTCACCAGGATGCTGCCTGGGACGGAGTGTTTAAGTTATGAAGAGAGGTTGGACAGGTTTGGGTTGTTTTCTCTGGAGCAGAGAAGACTGAGGGGCGACCCGATCGAGGTGTTCAAGATTATGAGGGACACGGACAGGGTGGAGCTGTTCTCCTTAGTTGAAGGGTCAGGGGACATCGGTTCAAGGTGAGGGGCAGGGGGGGATGTGAGGAAAACGTTTTTACCCAGAGGCTGGTGAGGGTCTGGAATGCGCTGCCTGGGAGGGTGGGGGAGGCGGGATGCCTCACATCCTTTACAAAGTACCTGGATGAGCTCTTGATTTATTATTGTCACATGTACTGGGATACAGTGAAAAGTATTGTTTCTTGCGCACTATACAGACGAAGCATACCGTTCATAGAGAAGGAAAGGAGAGGGTGCAGAATGTAGTGTTACAGTCATAGCTAGGGTGTAGAGAAAGATCAACTTAATGCAAGGTAGGTCCATTCAAAAGTCACAGGTTTAGGGTGCTGGGGAGTAGGTACAGAGGAGATGTTAGAACATAGAAAGCCACAGCACAAACAGGCCCTTCGGCCCACAAGTTGCGTCGATCACATCCCCACCTCTAGGCCTATCTATAGCCCTCAATCCCATTAAATCCCATGTACTCATCCAGAAGTCTCTTAAAAGACCCCAACGAGTTTGCCTCCACCACCACCGACGTCAGCCGATTCCACTCACCCACCACCCTCTGAGTGAAAAACTTACCCCTGACATCTCCTCTGTACCTACCCCCCAGCACCTTAAACCTGTGTCCTCTCGTAGCAACCATTTCAGCCCTTGGAAATAGCCTCTGAGAGTCTACCCTATCCAGACCTCTCAACATCTTGTAAACCTCTATCAGGTCACCTCTCATCCTTCGTCTCTCCAGGGAGAAGAGACCAAGCTCCCTCAACCTATCCTCATAAGGCATGCCCCCCAATCCAGGCAACATCCTTGTAAATCTCCTCTGCACCCTTTCAATGGCTTCAACATCTTTCCTGTAATGAGGTGACCAGAACTGCGCGCAGTACTCCAAGTGGGGTCTAACCAGGGTCCTATAAAGCTGCAGCATTATCTCCCGACTCCTAAACTCAATCCCTCGATTAATGAAGGCCAGTACGCCGTACGCCTTCTTGACCGCATCCTCCACCTGCGAGGCCGATTTAAGAGTCCTATGGACCCGGACCCCAAGGTCCTTCTGATCCTCTACACTGCTAAGAATGGTACCCTTCATATTATACTGCTGCTTCATCCCATTGGATCTGCCAAAATGGATCACCACACACTTATCCGGGTTGAAGTCCATCTGCCACTTCTCCGCCCAGTCTTGCATTCTATCTATGTCTCGCTGCAACTTCTGACATCCCTCCAAACTATCCACAACACCACCTACCTTGGTGTCGTCAGCAAACTTACCAACCCATCCCTCCACTTCCTCATCCAGGTCATTTATGAAAATGACAAACAGCAAGGGTCCCAGAACAGATCCCTGGGGCACTCCACTGGTCACTGACCTCCATGCAGAGAAAGACCCCTCCACAGCCACTCTCTGCCTTCTGCAGGCAAGCCAGTTCTGGATCCACAGGGGTAAGTTTTTCACCCAGAGGGTGGTGGGTGCGTGGAATCGGCTGCCGGTAGTGGTGGTGGAGGCGGATTCGATAGGGTCTTTTCAGAGACTTTTGGATAAGTTCATGGAAGTTAGTAAGATAGAGGGTTATAGGTAAGCCTAGTAGGTAGGGACATGTTCGGCGCAACTTGTGGGCCGAAGGGCCTGTTTGTGCTGTAGCTTTTCTATGTTCTAAAACTCTGACAGCAGCAGGGAAGAAGCTGTTCTCGAGTCGGTCGGTTCGTGACCTCAGACTTTTGTATCTTTTTCCTGACGGAAGAAGGTGGAAGAGAGAATGTCCGGGGTGCGTGGGGTCCTTGATTATGCTGGCTGCTTTTCCCCGAGGCAGCGGGAAGTGTAGACTGGATGGGAGGCTGGGTTTTTTTATTATAGAAACCCTACAGTGCAGAAGGAGGCCATTCGGCCCATCGAGTCTGCACCGACCACAATCCCACCCAGGCCCTACCCCCACATATCTTACCCGCTAATCCCTCTAACCTACGCATCTCAGGACACCAAGGGGCAATTTTTAGCATGGCCAATCAACCTAACCCGCACATCTTTGGACTGTGGGAGGAAACCGGAGCACCCGGAGGAAACCCACGCAGACACGAGGAGAATGTGCCAACTCCACACAGACAGTGACCCGAGCCGGGAATCGAACCCGGGACCCTGGAGCTGTGAAGCAGCAGTGCTAACCACTGTGCTACCGTGCCGCCCCAAAACTTTGCGTGATGGATTGGGCTACATTCACGACCTTTTTGTAGTTCCTTGCAGTCTTGGGCAGAGCAGGAGCCCCATACCAAGCTGTGATACAACCAGAAAGAATGCTTTCTATGGGGCATCGGTAAAAGTTGGTGAGAGTTGTAGCGGACATGCCAAATTTCCTTAGCCTCCTGAGAAAGTAGAGGTGTTGGTGGGGCTTTCTTAACTATAGTGTCGGCGTGGGGGGACCAGGACAGGTTGTTGGTGATCTGGACACCTGAAAACTTGGCACATCATAACATTCGGGGCTATGGACCAAGTGTCGGTGAACGGGATTAGGTGGGGGTTCAGGTGTTTCTCATGTGTCAGTGTGGACTCACTCGATGGGCAGAAGGGCCTCTTCTGCGCTGTATGATTCTATATCAGCCATTTCTTCACTGTGGCTGGGGTCAAAATCCCGGAACTCCCTCCCTAACAGCACTGTGGGTGTACCTACACCACACACGGGGACTGACTGATGTCCAATCACAATCCTGGAACTCCCTCCCTAACAGCACTGTGGGTGTACCTACACCATACACGGGGACTGACATGTCCAATCACAATCCTGGAACTCCCTCCCTAACAGCACTGTGGGTGTACCTACACCATACACGGGGACTGACATGTCCAATCACAATCCTGGAACTCCCTCCCTAACAGCACTGTGGGTGTACCTACACCACACACAGGATTGCGACGGGTTCAAGATGGCGGCTCACCCACCCCCTTCCCAATGGGTAATAAATGCTGCCTTTGCCAGCGATGCCCATGTCTCTCGATGAAGAGAACTCTACGAGGCGAAAAGGAAAGATGTATTGAGTGAAGGTTTTGTATCGGGAGAGCCCCGGTCTTTTAATTTCCTTCAGCAAAAAAAAAAACAAAAATGCTGGAAAATCTCAGCCGGTCTGACAGCGTCTGTGGACAGAGAATAGAGCCAACCTTTCGAGTCTGGATGACCCTTCATCAGAGCTGGTTTCAATTTCCTTCCCTCCTGTGGCTGAGGATAGTTGGGACAGTTCTTTCTCATCTCATGGGTGACACAGTGGGTTAGCACTGCTGCCTCACAGCGCCAGGGACCCGGGGCAGCACGGTGACACAGTGGGTTTGCACTGCTGCCTCACAGCGCCAGGGACCCGGGGCAGCACGGTGACACAGTGGGTTAGCACTGCTGCCTCACAGCGCCAGGGACCCGGGGCAGCACGGTGACACAGTGGGTTAGCACTGCTGCCTCACAGCGCCAGGGACCCGGGGCAGCACGGTGACACAGTGGGTTTGCACTGCTGCCTCACAGCGCCAGGGACCCGGGGCAGCACGGTGGCACAGTGGGTTAGCACTGCTGCCTCACAGTGCCAGGGACCCGGGGCAGCACGGTGGCACAGTGGGTTAGCGCTGCTGCCTCACAGTGCCAGGGACCCGGGGCAGCACGGTGGCACAGTGGGTTAGCACTGCTGCCTCACAGTGCCAGGGACCCGGGGCAGCACGGTGACACAGTGGGTTAGCACTGCTGCCTCACAGCGCCAGGGACCCGGGGCAGCACGGTGACACAGTGGGTTAGCGCTGCTGCCTCACAGCGCCAGGGACCCGGGGCAGCACGGTGACACAGTGGGTTAGCACTGCTCCCTCACAGTGCCAGGGACCCGGGGCAGCACGGTGACACAGTGGGTTAGCGCTGCTGCCTCACAGCGCCAGGGACCCGGGGCAGCACGGTGACACAGTGGGTTAGCACTGCTGCCTCACAGCGCCAGGGACCCGGGGCAGCACGGTGACACAGTGGGTTAGCGCTGCTGCCTCACAGTGCCAGGGACCCGGGGCAGCACGGTGACACAGTGGGTTAGCACTGCTGCCTCACAGTGCCAGGGACCCGGGGCAGCACGGTGGCACAGTGGGTTAGCGCTGCTGCCTCACAGCGCCAGGGACCCGGGGCGGCACGGTGACACAGTGGGTTAGCGCTGCTGCCTCACAGCGCCAGGGACCCGGGCGGCACGGTGACACAGTGGGTTAGCGCTGCTGCCTCACAGCGCCAGGGACCCGGGGCGGCACGGTGGCACAGTGGGTTAGCACTGCTCCCTCACAGTGCCAGGGACCCGGGGCGGCACGGTGACACAGTGGGTTCACACTGCTGCCTCACAGTGCCAGGGACCCGGGGCAGCACAGTGGCACAGTGGGTTAGCACTGCTGCCTCACAGTGCCAGGGACCCGGGGCAGCACGGTGGCACAGTGGGTTAGCACTGCTGCCTCACAGTGCCAGGGACCTGGGGCAGCACGGTGGCACAGTGGGTTCGCACTGCTGCCTCACAGCGCCAGGGACCCGTGTTCGATTCCCGGCCTCGGGTCACTGTCTGTGCGCAGTCTGCACGTTCTCCCCCGTGTCTGCGTGGGTTTCCTCCGGGTGCTCCGGTTTCCTCCCACAGTCTGAAAGACGTGCTGGTTAGGGTGCATTGGCTGTGCTAAATTCTCCATCAGTGTTACCCAAACAGGCGCCGGAGTGTGGCGACTGGGGGGATTTTCACAGTAACTTCATTGCAGTGTTAATGTCAGCCTTACTTGTGATGGCCGAGTGGTATTATCGCCAGACTATTAATCCAGAAACTCAGCTAATGTTCTGGGGACCCGGGTTCGAATCCCCACCCACGGCAGATGGTGGAATTTGAATTCAATCCTTAAAAATATCTGGGATTAAGAATCTACTGATGACCCATTGTGGGAAAAACCCATCTGGGTCACTAATTTCCCTTAGGGAAGGAAATCTGCCGTCCTTACCCTGGTCTGGCCTACATGTGACTCCAGAGCCACAGCCAATGTGGTTGACTCTCAACTGCCCTCCAAGGGCAACTAGGGATGGGCAATAAATGCTGGGCCCAGCCAGCGACACCCATGGCCCAGGAATGGATAAAAAAACTAATAAATAAACTTTAAAATCTGAGCCTTTTTGGTTGATATGAATCATACTCCAGGCCTGTCCCCTCTTTGCCCTGCAACAGGAAGGTCGTGAATGTAGCCCAATCCATCACGCAAACCAGCCTCCCATCCATTGACTCTGTCTACACTTCCCGCTGCCTCGGGGGGGGGAAAAGCAGCCAGCATAATCAAGGACCCCACACACCCCGGACATTCTCTCTTCCACCTTCTTCCGTCGGGGAAAAAGATACAAAAGTCTGAGGTCACGCATCGACCGACTCAAGAACAGCTTCTTCCCTGCTGCTGTCAGACTTTTGAACGGACCTACCTCGCATTAAGTTGATCTTTCTCTACACCCTAGCTATGACTGTAACACTACATTCTACACCCTCTCCTTTCCTTCTCTATGAACGGTATGCTTTGTCTGTATAGCACGCAAGAAACAATACTTTTCACTGTCTCCCAATCCATGTGACAATAATAAGTCAAATCTAAAAACCTTGGTACATATCTCTTTCCACCAGAGGGCAATAGTTAGCCAGGGTTGAACAGTTGGGACTGGTCCACCGCTGTACTGAGACCAGGGTTGATTCCCCCACTAACTCTGCAAGGTTTGAGTGTCTTTATCTCGCTGGTTGTCCTGTCTGGAGACAGTACACATCTCTTTAACCTGTGCTTAATGCTCCCTCCACTCACATTTGTCTGTATCTTTTAAGACCTGGCTGGCTGTAGAGATTTGCATTCTAATCAGTATTCTGTAACTTGATTTTTGTGTCTCTGTGCCCTGTTTGAGTAAGACGTTTAACAACACCAGGTTAAAGTCCAACAGGTTTTATTTGATAGCAAAAGCCACACAAGCTTTCGGAGCCAGTCCAACTCCGGCATCTCCACGGGAAAGGGGCTTAAGGCTCCGAAAGCTTGTGTGGCTTTTGCGACCAAATATGCCCTGTTTGAGAGCAGATTTCCACTCCATCTGACGAAGGAGCAGCGCTCCGAAAGCTAATGGCATTTGCCACCAAATAAACCTGTTGGACTTTAACCTGGTGTTGTTAAACTTCTTACTGTCTTTAAGTTACCAGGGGCACAGAATGATCCCATCTGAGTCCACACTGCCTTCCTTCAGAGCGATGCACCCTGTCCCATTGCCCCACTCGGCAAGGGAGCGTGATGTTGGTCTGCCAGGATGCTACTTGGCACTCCATGCGTTTTTAAAATATGAGAGGTTACGTCAGCTACGCTTGGTAGTCCCTGGAAGTTACATGGTTGAGGGGGTGGCGTGGAAAGATGCCAGTGCATTGGAAGCAGTTCACAGAAGGTCTGCCGGACTAGTATCTGGGAAAGCCGGATTGTCCTGTGAGGAAAGATCGGGACAGGCGAGACTTGTATCAAAGAACAAAGAAAATTACAGCACAGGAACAGGCCCTTCGGCCCTCCAAGCCTGCACCGACCATGCTGCCCCGACTGAACTAAAACCCCCTACCCTTCCGGGGACCATATCCCTCTATTCCCATCCTATTCATGTATTTGTCCAGACGCCCCTTAAAACTCACTATCGTATCCGCTTCCACTCCCTCCCCCGGCAGCGAGTTCCAGGCACCCACCATCCTCTGTGTAAAAAATCTGCCTCGTACATCTCCTTTAAACCTTGCCCCTCGCACCTTAAACCTGTGCCCCCCTAGTAGTTGACTCTTCCACCCTGGGGGGGAAAAGCTTCTGACGATCCACTCTGTCCACTGCAGTTTGAGTAAGAGGCTACTTGATTGAAACGTATAATGGGCGGCATGTTGGTTAGCACTGCTGCCTCACCGCGCCTGAGACCCGGGTTCACTTCCAGCCTCGGGTCACTGTCTGTGTGACATCTGCACATTCTCCCCATGTCTGCGTAGGTTTCCTCCGGGTGCACCAGTTTATTCCCACAGTCTAACAATATACAGGTTGGGTGGATTGGCTGTGCTAAATTGCTCCTTAGTGTCCAAAGATGTGCGGGTTAGGTGGATTGGCCATGCTAAATTGTCCCTTAGTGTCCAAAGATGTGTAGGTTAGGTGGATTGGCCATGCTAAATTGTCCCTTAGTGTCCAAAGATGTGCAGGTTAGGTGGATTGGCCATGCTAAATTGTCCCTTAGTGTCCAAAGATGTGTAGGTTAGGTGGATTGGCCGTGCTAAATTGCTCCTTAGTGTCCAAAGATGTGCAGGTTAGGTGGATTGGCCATGCTAAATTGCTCCTTAGTGTCCAAAGATGTGCAGGTTAGGTGGATTGGCCATGGGAAATGTGTGGGGTGACAGTGATAGGGCGGGGGAGAGGACCTGGGTAAGATAGTCTGTCAGGGGTCAGTGCAGACTCAATGGACCGAATGGCCTCGTCTACACTGCAGGGATTCTATGATCTTGAGGGCCCCCCCCCCCCGCGTTATACTCCGTCTGACAAATTATTGCCCACTTGGCACAGTGGGTTAGCGCTGCTGCCTCACCGTGCCAGGGACCCGGGTTCGATTCCCGGCTTGGGTCACTGTCTGTGTGGAGTCTGCACGTTCTCCCCGTGTCTGCGTGGGTTTCCTCCGGGTGCTCCCGTTTCCTCCCACAGTCCGAAAGACGTGCTGGCTAGGGTGGATTGACCCGAACAGGCGCCGGAGTGTGGGCGACTCGGGGATTTTCACAGTAACTTCATTGCGGTGTTAATGTAAACCTTACTTGTGACAATAATAAATAAACTTAAACTTGAGGGGACGGGGGCACAGTTTCAGAATAAGGGGGTCACTGTCTGTGCGGAGTCTGCACGTTCTCCCCCCGTGTCTGCGTGGGTTTCCTCCGGGTTCTCCCGTTTCCTCCCACAGTCCGAAAGACGTGCGGGTTAGGGTGGATTGGCCAGGCTAAATTGACCCGAGTGTCGGGGGGGGGGGATTAGCTAGGGTAAATTTGTGGGGTGACGGGCCTGGGTGAGATTGCAGTGGGTGCAGACTCGATGAGCCAAATGGCCTCCTCCCTGTATTGTAGGGATTCTAATCTGTAGATTCTGTGTTGTCAGAGAGGACTACAATTCCACCTTCCCTCCCCTGCCTCAGGAGGAACTATCTCTGAGTCTCAGAAGAAGGAACACACACACAGAGACTCCTTTTGAAAAAGTCATGCCCTATTTATTTGGCAACGCTCAATTCTGTTCCTGGGGAATGGTTGCTCGAGTGAGTGTGTGTTCCGCTGTGCTGCACTTTGTACCCCGAGCTGTTTATGGTTCCTGGATACTGGGGTGTGTCAGGACACTCAGAACATGGGTGTCAGTCCACCCGTGACGTGATAGCAACAGGCCACATGGGGGTGGCATCTCGCTTTTGTGAGCCTTTGCTGAGAAATTTAACTCTGCGTTTGATCCAGTTTAATTAAATTTCCCATGGTGACACTTGGAGACGTCTCCCCATCCTCCGTGACTTTGAGTTGAAGCGTGCCATATCTGTCTGAAATCCGTCTGCCAGCAACGGTTAATCATTTTCCAGCACTGATCAACAGCAGGAGTGAACCGAACCTCCTGGAGATGTGTTTCTGTTATGGAAACAGTGCCAGGAATTGTCAGAGGGGACTGATCAGCCTTGATATTCAGGCAGGTGTTGACAACACCTTTGAGTCTCTCAGCCCCTGGGGTTAGATACATTAAAGCTCCCTCTACACTGTTCCCCCCATCAAACACTCCCAGGACAGGTACAGCACGGGGTTAGATACAGAGTAAAGCTCCCTCTACACTGTTTCCCCCATCAAACACTCCCAGGACAGGTACAGCACGGGGTTAGATACAGAGTAAAGCTCTCTCTACACTGTTTCCCCCATCAAACACTCCCAGGACAGGTACAGCACGGGGTTAGATACAGAGTAAAGCTCTCTCTACACTGTCCCCCATCAAACACACTCCCAGGACAGGTACAGCACGGGGTTAGATACAGAGTAAAGCTCCCTCTACACTGTTTCCCCCATCAAACACTCCCAGGACAGGGACAGCACGGGGTTAGATACAGAGTAAAGCTCCCTCTACACTGTCCCCCATCAAACACTCCCAGGACAGGGACAGCACGGGGTTAGATACAGAGTAAAGCTCCCTCTACACTGTTTCCCCCATCAAACACTCCCAGGACAGGGACAGCACGGGGTTAGATACAGAGTAAAGCTCCCTCTACACTGTCCCCATCAAACATTCCCAGGACAGGTACAGCACGGGGTTAGATACAGAGTAAAGCTCTCTCTACACTGTCCCCATCAAACACACTCCCAGGACAGGTACAGCACGGGGTTAGATACAGAGTAAAGCTCCCTCTACACTGTTTCCCCCATCAAACACTCCCAGGACAGGTACAGCACGGGGTTAGATACAGAGTAAAGCTCTCTCTACACTGTCCCCCATCAAACACTCCCAGGACAGGTACAGCACGGGATTAGATACAGAGTAAAGCTCCCTCTACACTGTCCCCCATCAAACACTCTCAGGACAGGTACAGCACGGGGTTAGATACAGAGTAAAGCTCCCTCTACACTGTCCCCCATCAAACACTCCCAGGACAGGTACAGCACGGGGTTAGATACAGAGTAAAGCTCCCTCTACACTGTCCCCCATCAAACACTCCCAGGACAGGTACAGCACGGGGTTAGATACAGAGTAAAGCTCCCTCTACACTGTCCCCCATCAAACACTCCCAGGACAGGGACAGCACGGGGTTAGATACAGAGTAAAGCTCCCTCTACACTGTCCCCCATCAAACACTCTCAGGACAGGTACAGCACGGGGTTAGATACAGAGTAAAGCTCCCTCTACACTGTCCCCCATCAAACACTCCCAGGACAGGTACAGCACGGGGTTAGATACAGAGTAAAGCTCCCTCTACACTGTCCCCCATCAAACACTCCCAGGACAGGTACAGCACGGGGTTAGATACAGAGTAAAGCTCCCTCTACACTGTCCCCCATCAAACACTCCCAGGACAGGGACAGCACGGGGTTAGATACAGAGTAAAGCTCCCTCTACACTGTCCCCCATCAAACACTCCCAGGACAGGTACAGCACGGGATTAGATACAGAGTAAAGCTCCCTCTACACTGTCCCCCATCAAACACTCCCAGGACAGGTACAGCACGGGGTTAGATACAGAGTAAAGCTCCCTCTACACTGTCCCCCATCAAACACTCCCAGGACAGGTACAGCACGGGATTAGATACAGAGTAAAGCTCCCTCTACACTGTCCCCCATCAAACACTCTCAGGACAGGTACAGCACGGGGTTAGATACAGAGTAAAGCTCCCTCTACACTGTCCCCCATCAAACACTCCCTGGACAGGTACAGCACGGGGTTAGATACAGAGTAAAGCTCCCTCTACACTGTCCCCCATCAAACACTCCCAGGACAGGTACAGCACGGGGTTAGATACAGAGTAAAGCTCCCTCTACACTGTCCCCCATCAAACACTCCCAGGACAGGTACAGCACGGGGTTAGATACAGAGTAAAGCTCCCTCTACTCTGTCCAACACTCCTGTGGTGCTGTGTATATCGCCCCAGGGTTGTGTGTTGGATACAGTGTGGGGGTGGCCGTCATGAACCGCTCTGAACCCTGAGTGTTTGCTTTTCCTGCAGTCCCGGACCATGTCAGTGGATCTGCAGTCCGATTCCTCGCTCCAGGTCGAGATCTCGGATGCAGTCAGCGAGAGGGATAAAGTGAAGTTTACGGTTCATACAAAGGTGAGTGTGGAGGAGGAGGAGGAGGGGGGGGGGTGGGGAAGAGGTTAATTGGATGGAGAAATATTGTTTTTGCTGCAAGTCTGTGACGAGGCAACGACGAGTGGGGGGGGGGGGGGGGGTACCGCAGGGTTTTTAGCGCTGGGACCACAGCTGTTGACAATGTACACTAATTGGAATTGGATACAACATCTCCAGATCTGCAGACGGCGCTAAGCTGGGCGGCAGTCTGTGCTGTGAGGAGGATGTTGAGAGGCTGCAGGGGGGTGGGGGGGGGGGGGTGGTGGTGCTTGGACAGACTGGCTGAGCGGGCAAACACTTGGAAAATGCAACATAATGTGGATAAGTGTGAGGTCACCCACTTTGTGGCAAAGAAACAGGAAGGAAGATTACTATCCGAATGGCAGCTGTTTAGGAAAAGGGGAAGTGAGACGTGACCTGGGTGTGATGGTGGGACAGTCGCTGAAGGTTGGAACGCAGGGACAGCAGGCGGTGAGGAAAGCTAATGGCATAAACTACTGCGGAGTCTGAACCCAAAAGGGAAAACGCTGGAAAATCTCAGCGGGTCTGGGCAGCCCCTGTCAGGACAGAAATGAGCTGGCGTTTCGAGTCCAGGTGACCCTCTGTCAAAGCGAATGGCACGCTGGCCTTCATAGCGAGAGGATTTGAGTGTAGGAGTAAGGGTGTCTTGCTGCAGTTGTACAGGGTCTGGGTGAGGCCACACCTTGAGTATCCTGCGCAGTTTTGGCCTCCTGGATTCATAGAATCCCTACAGTGCAGAAGGAGGCCATTCGGCCCATCGCGCCTGCACCGACCACAATCCCACCCTATCCCCGTAACCCCACAAATTTATCCTGCTGATCCCCACTGACAGGAAGGGGCAATTTAGCATGGCCAATCCACTCATCCCTGGAAGTTGGCACCCAGGTTGATAGGGTTGTTAAGAAGGCGTACGGGTGTGTCAGCTTTTATTGGTAGAGGGATTGAGTTTCGGAGCCAGGAGGTCATGCTGCAACTGTACAAAACTCTGGTGCGGCCGCACTTGGGAGTATGGCGGACAGTTCTGGTCGCCCGCATTATGGGAAAGATGTGGAAGTGTTGGAAAGGGTGCAGAGGAGATTTAACAGGATGTTGCCTGGTATGGTGGGAAAATCGTATGAGGAAAGGCTGAGGGGCTTGAGGTTGTTTTCGTTAGAGAGAAGAAGGTTAAGAGGTGACTTAATAGAGGCATACAAGATGATCAGAGGATTAGATAGGATGGATATGATTTCCTCTGATGGTGATGACTAACATGAGGGGACATAGCTTTAAATTGAGGGGTGAGAGAGATAGGACAGATGTTAGAGGTAGGTTCTTTACTCAGAGAGTAGTAAGGGCGTGGAATGCCCTGCCTGCAGCGGTAGTGGACTCGTCAACATTAAGAGCATTCAAATGGTCATTGGATAAACATATGGATGATATTGGAATAGTGTAGATTAGAGGGGCTTTAGATTGGTTTGACTGGTCAGCGCAACATCGAGGGCCGAAGGGCCTGTACTGCGCTGTAATGTTCTATCTTTGGACTGTGGGAGGCATCCGGAGGAAACCCACGCAGACATGGGGAGAACATGCAGACTCCACACAGGCAGTGACCCAAGGCTGGGAATCGAACCCGGGTCCCTGGCGCTGTGAGGCAGCCGTGATAACCACTATCGACCACCGCGCCGCCCGAGTCAGATGAAAGACGTTCTTGCGATTGAGGAAGTCCAGTGAAGGTTCACCAGACTGATTCCCAGAATGGCAGGACTGACATGTGAAGAGAGACTGGATCGACTGGGTTTGTACTCACTGGAATGCAGAAGAATGAGGGGGGGGATCTCATAGAAACATATCAAATCCTGATGGGACTGGACAGGCTGGATGCGGGAAGAATGTTCCCGATGTTGGGGAAGTCTAGAACTAGGGGGTCACAGTCTAAGAATAAGGGGTAAGTCATTCAGGACTGAGATGTGGAAGAACTTCTTCACTCAGAGAGTTGTGAGCCTGTGGAATTCTCTACCACAGAAAGCTGTTGGGGCCAATTGGTTAGATATGTTCAAGAGGGAGCTGGACATGGCCCTTGTGGCGAAAGGGACCAAGGGGTATGGAGAGAGAGTGGGAGTGAGATACTGAGAGTGCATGATCAGCTATGATCAGATTGAATGGTGGGGCAGGCTCGAAGGGCCGAATGGCCTCCTCCTGCTCCTATTTTTGATGTATGTTAACCAGCAGTGCAATGGTGAGTACTTCAGAGGACCACAGCCCTATGTTTTTAAAGATGGCAGTCCTGTCACCAGAAGTGGTCGAGGGATCAGCATTTCCTTGAGCCCTGTGATCAAAGCTCTTGGTGCTGAGGGAGCGCCGCACTGTGGGAGGGTCAGTGCTGAGGGAGCGCCGCACTGTGGGAGGGTCAGTGCTGAGGGAGTGCCGCACTGTGGGAGGGTCAGTACTGAGGGAGCGCCGCACTGTGGGAGGGTCAGTGCTGAGGGAGCGCCGCACTGTGGGTCAGTGCTGAGGGAGCGCCGCACTGTCGGGGAGGTGCTGTCTTTCAGGATGAGACATTAAACCGAGGCTCCGTCTGCCCTCTCGGGGTGGGGGTAAACTATGTTCCTTTGGAAGAAGAGCGGGGTGGAGGGGGGGGGCATTCTCCCTCGTTGGTTTATCAACAATGGTTTGGATTAGTTGCCACTGTGCTGTTTTCCTGGATTGGATATTGCAACCACTTTCTCTGTTCCCGCTCTCCATCCCAGACAAACCTCTCACACTTCAAACAGCCGGAATTCTCAGTGGTTCGTCAGCACGAGGAATTCATTTGGCTGCACGACGCCTATTTGGAAAACGAGGATTACGCTGGGATCATTGTGAGTACAGCACGGGGTTAGATACAGAGTAAAGCTCCCTCTACACTGTCCCCATCAAACACTCCCAGGACAGGTACAGCACGGGGTTAGATACAGAGTAAAGCTCCCTCTACACTGTCCCCCATCAAACACTCCCAGGACAGGTACAGCACGGGGTTAGATACAGAGTAAAGCTCCCTCTACACTGTCCCCATCAAACACTCCCAGGACAGGTACAGCACGGGGTTAGATACAGAGTAAAGCTCCCTCTACACTGTCCCCATCAAACACTCCCAGGACAGGTACAGCACGGGGTTAGATACAGAGTAAAGCTCCCTCTACACTGTCCCCATCAAACACTCCCAGGACAGGTACAGCACGGGGTTAGATACAGAGTAAAGCTCCCTCTACACTGTCCCCATCAAACACTCCCAGGACAGGTACAGCACAGGGTTAGATACAGAGTAAAGCTCCCTCTACACTGTCCCCATCAAACACTCCCAGGACAGGTACAGCACAGGGTTAGATACAGAGTAAAGCTCCCTCTACACTGTCCCCCATCAAACACTCCCAGGACAGGAATAGAGTTCAATATAGAATACAAGCCGTGTGTATTCCCGGCTCGGGTCACTGTCTGTGTGGAGTTTGCACATTCTCCTCGTGTCTGCGTGGGTTTCCTCCGGGTGCTCCGGTTTCCTCCCACAGTCCAAAGATGTGCGGGTTAGGTTGATTGGCCAGGTTAAAAATTGCCCCTTAGAGTCCTGGGATGCGTAGGTTAGAGGGATTAGCGGGTAAATATGTGGGGTGGGATTGTGGTCGGTGCAGACTCGATGGGCCGAATGGCCTCCTTCTGCACTGTAGGGTTTCTATTCTATTCTATTCTACAAGATGCACCGCAGCGACTCACCAAGGCTCCTTCCACAGCACCTTCCAAACCCACCACCTCTACCATCTAGAAGGACAAGGGGGGGCAGCAGACACATGGGGAACACCCCCACCTGCAAGTTCCCCCTCCGAGCCACTCACCATCCCGACTTGGAAATATATCGGCCGTTCCTTCACTGTGGCTGGGGTCAAAATCCTGGAACTCCCTCCCTAACAGCACTGTGGGTGTACCTACACCACACGGGGACTGACTGATGTCCAATCACACTCCTGGAACTCCCTCCCTAACAGCACTGTGGGTGTACCTACACCACACGGGGACTGCAGCGGGTTCAAGATGGCGGCTCACCCACCCCCTTCTCGAGGGGCATTAGGGACGGGTAACAAACACTGGACCCGGCCAGTGACGCCCACGTCCCACGAATGAATTAAAAGTAATTCTGACGTGGATGTGAGCCACATCTGCCCCCCGCGTCCTAGGTCCAATATTTTATTGGTGAAGGAATTGCTCGGTAGGGTTGTTGCTGCGCTGACGTTTGTGGGATCTTTCTGTTCATGTGGTCCCTGGATTGCAGATCCCTCCTGCCCCTCCAAAGCCAAACTTCGATGCCTCGAGGGAGAAGCTTCAGAAGCTGGGTGAGGGCGACGGCTCGATGACCCGTGAGGAGTTCGCCAAGATGAAACAGGAGCTGGAATCGTGAGTGGGGAACGGCACGGAGGGAGCGGGAGAAGGTTTGCGCTCTGTGCATGGGGTGGGGGTGTGTGGGGCGGGGGGGGCGGCTGTGTTTCCCGAATCCACCTGCTTCCCCCCCCCCCCCCCTCATCTCCTATTCCTCTCTCCCCCATGTGTTTATCCAGCTCTCCGCCCCCCCCCCCCCCCCCCACCACACCCCCTTAAACATATCGATACTATTCACCTCGACCACTCCCCGTGGGGGCCAGTCCCACATTCTCCATCCCGCTCCCCCTGTGGGAGCGAGTCCCACATTCTCCCCCACTCCCCCCGTGGGGCCAGTCCCACATTCTCCATCCCGCTCCCCCTGTGGGAGCGAGTCCCACATTCTCCCCCACTCCCCCCGTGGGAGCGAGTCCCACATTCTCCCCCACTCCCCCCGTGGGAGCGAGTCCCACATTCTCCCCCACTCCCCCCCGTGGGAGCCAGTCCCACATTCTCCATCCCGCTCCCCCCGTGGGAGCCAGTCCCACATTCTCCTCACTACCCGTGGGAGCGAGTCCCACATTCTCCCCCACTCCCCCTGGGAGCGAGTCCCACATTCTCCTCCCCACTCCCCCGTGGGAGCGAGTCCCACATTCTCCTCCCCACTCCCCCTGGGAGCGAGTCCCACATTCTCCTCCCCACTCCCCCCGTGGGAGCCAGTCCCACATTCTCCTCCCCACTCCCCCCGTGGGAGCGAGTCCCACATTCTCCTCCCCACTCCCCCCGTGGGAGCCAGTCCCACACTCTCCTCCCCGCCCCCCCCCTGTGGGAGCCAGTCCCACATTCTCCCCCACTCCCCGTGGGAGCGAGTCCCACATTCTCCCTCACTCCCCCCGTGGGAGCGAGTCCCACATTCTCCCCCACACCCCCCGTGGGAGCGAGTCCCACATTCTCCCCCACTCCCCCGTGGGAGCGAGTCCCACATTCTCCCCCACTCCCCCGTGGGAGCGAGTCCCACATTCTCCCCCACTCCCCCCGTGGGAGCGAGTCCCACATTCTCCCCCACTCCCCCCGTGGCAGCGAGTCCCACATTCTCCCCCACTCCCCGTGGGAGCGAGTCCCACATTCTCCCTCACTCCCCTGTGGGAGCGAGTCCCACATTCTCCCCCACTCCCCGTGGGAGCGAGTCCCACATTCTCCCCCACTCCCCCCGTGGGAGCGAGTCCCACATTCTCCCCCACACCCCCCGAGGGGGCGAGTCCCACATTCTCTCTCACTCCCCTGTGGGAGCGAGTCCCACATTCTCCCCCACTCCCCCGTGGGAGCGAGTCCCACATTCTCCCCCACTTCCCCCGTGGGAGCGAGTCCCACATTCTCCCCCACTCCCCCCGTGGGAGCGAGTCCCACATTCTCCCCCACTCCCCCCGTGGGAGCGAGTCCCACATTCTCCCCCACTCCCCCCGTGGGAGCGAGTCCCACATTCTCCCCCACTCCCCGTGGGAGCGAGTCCCACATTCTCCCCCACTCCCCGTGGGAGCGAGTCCCACATTCTCCCCCACTCCCCGTGGGGGCGAGTCCCACATTCTCCCTCACACCCCTGTGGGAGCGAGTCCCACATTCTCCCCCACTCCCCGTGGGAGCGAGTCCCACATTCTCCCCCACTCCCCCTGTGGGAGCGAGTCCCACATTCTCCCCCACTCCCCGTGGGAGCGAGTCCCACATTCTCCCCCACTCCCCCTGTGGGAGCGAGTCCCACGGTTTCTCCTGAATTAGCCTCTGACTGGTATTCTCTCTCCCCACAGCGAGTACCTGGCCATCTTTAAGAAAACTGTGGCGATGCACGAGGTATTCCTGCAGCGCCTGGCAGCTCACCCTCACCTCCGGAGAGACCACAACTTCTTTGTGTTCCTGGAGTACGATCAGGATGTAAGTTCATCCTCTCTGGGTACGTTATCTGTGGACTGGGGGCGGGTCATGGTGCCGTGCTGAGGGGGCGCCGCACTGTGGGAGGGTCAGTGCTGAGGGAGCGCTGCACTGTGGGAGGGTCAGTGCTGAGGGAGCGCCGCACTGTGGGAGGGTCGGTGCTGAGGGAGCGCCGCACTGTGGGAGGGTCAGTGCTGAGGGAGCGCCGCGCTGTGGGAGGGTCAGTGCTGAGGGAGCGCCGCGCTGTGGGAGGGTCAGTGCTGAGGGAGCGCCGCACTGTGGGAGGGTCAGTGCTGAGGGAGCGCCGCACTGTGGGAGGGTCAGTGCTGAGGGAGCGCCGCACTGTGGGAGGGTCAGTGCTGAGGGAGCGCCGCACTGTGGGAGGGTCAGTGCTGAGGGAGCGCCGCGCTGTGGGAGGGTCAGTGCTGAGGGAGCGCCGCACTGTGGGAGGGTCAGTGCTGAGGGAGCGCCGCACTGTGGGAGGGTCAGTGCTGAGGGAGCGCCGCACTGTGGGAGGGTCAGTGCTGAGGGAACGCCGCACTGTGGGAGGGTCAGTGCTGAGGGAGCGCCGCACTGTGGGAGGGTCAGTGCTGAGGGAGCGCCGCACTGTGGGAGGGTCAGTGCTGAGGGAGCGCCGCACTGTGGGAGGGTCAGTGCTGAGGGAGCGCCGCACTGTGGGAGGGTCAGTGCTGAGGGAGCGCCGCACTGTGGGAGGGTCAGTGCTGAGGGAGTGCCGCACTGTCGGGGAGGTGCTGTCTTTCAGGATGAGACATTAAACCGAGGCTCCGTCTGCCCTCTTGGGGTGGGTGTAAAAGATCCCACGGCTGCTGTTGGAAGAAGAGCGGTGGGGGTGGGGGGGGGGCGGGGAGGGGGGGGAAATCTCCCCGGTGTCCCGGGGCCAATATTTCTCCCTCAAGCCAACATCACTAAAAACAGCTGATCTGGGTGATGATCACATTGCCGTGTGTGGGATCTTGCTGTGTGTAAATTGGCTGCTGCCTTTCCTACATTACAGCAGGGAGCACACCTCAAACAAAACCTCCTTCATTGTGTGTGACACACTTTGTGGGCGGGGGGGAGAGGGGCTGGAGAGATTTGGGGGGTGGGGGTCTCTGTTTCACTGTGGGACGTCTCGAGCAGAGCGAATGGGGTTGGAGAGATGTAACGTCTTTGTCTTTTCCCAGCTGAGTGTGCGTGGTAAGAACAGGAAGGAGATCCTGGGCGGATTTCTGAAGAACATCGTCAAGTCTGCTGATGAAGCTTTAATAACTGGCATCTCGGGGATTAAGGTAACATCTTCCTGTCCGCAAAGCATTTGTGTCATAGCATAGAGATTTTAAACTCCCTCTACACTGCCCCCCCATCAAACACTCCCAGGACAGGTACAGCACGGGGTTAGATACAGAGTAAAGCTCCCTCTACACTGTCCCCCATCAAACACTCCCAGGACAGGTACAGCACGGCGTTAGATACAGAGTAAAGCTCCCCCTACACTGTCCCCATCAAACACTCCCAGGACAGGTACAGCACGGGGTTAGGTACAGAGTAAAGCTCCCTCTACACTGTCCCCATCAAACACTCCCAGGACAGGTACAGCACGGGGTTAGATACAGAGTAAAGCTCCCTCTACACTGTCCCCATCAAACACGCCCAGGACGGGTACAATACTGGGGTAAAGCTCCCTGCGTACAGCAATGTCCTGAGGGTGAATCCTCGGTGCAGGGGCTCCACTCGCTGCCTGCGGGAAGTTGGCGGGGGGAGGGGGTCAGTTTTCCTGACTGGATGATGCATTTCCTTCTCTCTTCCTGCAGGAAGTGGATGAGTTCTTTGAGCACGAGAGAACATTCCTGATTGAATATCACAGCCGGGTCAAGGACGCCACGCTGAAGGCGGATAAGAAGAGCCGCTCACACAAAAGTAGGTTTCCGCATTGCTGTCGACCCCGCTTCACCCCCCCGAGTGTTTGCGGATCTCATCGACATTCATTCCTGCTGTGTTGTTATCCCATGATCTGTGCTTCTTGGGTCCCTTACACCCCCGCACTTCCCCCAGTGCCCCCTGGGAGACACTTGGCCAATCCTGCCATCAAGCCGGGACCTGATGAAGCGTATCCCAGGACATTGTGGGAGGCTAGGGAGGAACTTGCGGGTCCCCTAACCGAGATATTTGATTCATCGATAGTCACGGGTGAGGTGCCTGAAGATTGGAGGGTGGCAAATGTTGTGCCTTTGTTTAAAAAGGGCTGCAGGGAAAAGCCTGAGAACTACAGGCCCGTGAGCCTCACATCTGTGGTGGGTAAATTGTTGGAAGGTATTCTGAGAGACAGGATCTACAGGCATTTAGAGACACGAGGACTGATTAGGGACAGTCAGCATGGCTCTGTGAGTGGAAAATCATGTCTCTCAAATTTAATTGAGTTTTTTGAAGGGGTAACCAAGAAGGTAGATGAGGGCAGTGCAGTTGATGTTGTCTACATGGACTTTAGCAAGGCCTTTGACAAGGTACCGCATGGTAGGTTGTTGCATGAGGTTAAATCTCTCAGGATCCAGGGTGAGGTATCTAAATGGATACAAAATTGGCTTCTTGACAGAAGCCAGAGGGTGGTTGCAGAGAGTTGTTTTTCAAACTGGAGGCCTGTGACCAGCGGTGTGCCTCAGGGATCAGTGCTGGGTCCACTGTTGTTTGTCATTTATATTAATGATTTTGGATGAGAATATAGGAGGCATGGTTATTAAGTTTGCAGATGACACCAAGATTGGTGGCATAGTGGACAGTGAAGAAAGTTATCTCCAATTGCAACGGGATCTTGATCAATTGGGCCAGTGGGCTGACGAATGGCAGATGGAGTTTAATTTAGACAAATGCGAGGTGATGCATTTTGGTAGATTGAACCAGGGCAGGACTTACTCAGTTAATGGTAGGGCGTTGGGGAGAGTTACAGAACAAAGGGATCTCGGTGTACATGTTCATAGCTCCTTGAAAGTGGAGTCACAGGTGGACAGAGTGGTGAAGAAGGCATTCGGCATGCTTGGTTTCATTGGTCAGAACATTGAATACAGGAGTTGGGACATCTTGTTGAAGTTGTACAAGACATTGATAAGGCCACACTTGGAATACTGTGTACAGTTCTGGTCACCCTATTATAGAAAGGATATTAATAAAGTAGAAAGAGTGCAGAAAGGATTTACTAGGATGCTACCGGGACTTGATGGTTTGAGTTATAAGGAGAGGCTGGACAGACTGGGACTTTTTTCTCTGGAGCGTAGGAGGCTGAGGGGTGATCTTATAGAGGTCTATAAAATAATGAAGGGCACAGATCAGCTAGATAGTCAATATCCTTTCCCAAAGGTAGGGGAGTCTAAAACTAGAGGGCACAGGTTTAAGGTGAGAGGGGAGAGATACAAAAGTGTCCAGAGGGGCAATTTTTTCACACACAGGGTGGCTGTGTGACTCGAAGTGTGTCCCTTTATCCCCAGCCTGCTTGCCTTTCCAGAAACTTCTCTGGCTTCCGGCCAATGAGGTCCCAGGAGGGGGTTCCAATACCCAGTGGGTTCCTTGATGTCTGGGCTTTTAACAATGGGTCGATGCATTTCAATGGGGCGCAATGATCTCCTGCTAAGTCTCAATAGATTGTAACGACCTTTGATGGGTCAGGCGCAGACACGTTTGTGTATTTGTACCATCGGCCTGCCCGAGGTTTGACTGTGTTTGATTTTAATATGCCCAAATCTTTAATTTAGGATATCCAATTTTATCAGCCTTAAAACTAGGTCCTGTTTATATCACCACAATACCATTCATAGAGAAGGAAAGGAGAGAGTGCAGAATGTAGTGTTACAGTCACAGCTCGGGTGTAGAGAAAGATCAACATAATGCAAGGTAGGTCCATTCAAAAGTCTGACAGCAATCTGACCGGGCCAAGTGTTCGATTTGGTTGTGGGAGAGCACTTTGGAGATAGTGACCACAATTCGGTGTCTTTTGTTATTGCAATGGAGAAGGATAGGGCCGTACGGCAGGGCAAGGTTTATAATTGGGGGAGAGGTAATTATGATGCGATTAGGCAAGAATTAGGGGGCATAAGATAGGAACAGAAACTGTCAGGGAAAGGCACTAATGAAAAGTTGAACTTTTTCAAGGAACAAATACTGGGTGTCCTTGATAGGTATGTCCCTGTCAGGCAGGGAGGAAATGGCCGAGTGAGGGAACCATCGTTCACGAAAGAGGTGGAATGTCTTGTGCAAAGGAAGAGGGAAGCGTATGTAGGGATGAGGAAACAAGGTTCAGATGGCTCGATTGAGGGTTACAAGTTAGCAAGGAATGAGCTGAAAAAGGGGCTTAGGAGAGCTAGGAGGAGACATGAGAAGTCCTTGGCGGGTTGGATCAAGGAAAACCCCAAGGCTTTTTACTCTTATGTGAGGAATAAAAGAATGACCAGGGTGAGGTTAGGGCTGGTCAAGGACAGTAGTGGGAACTTGTGCATGGAGTCAGTAGAGATAGGCGAGGTGATGAATGAATACTTTTCTTCAGTGTTCACCAAGGAGAGGGGCCATGTTTTTGAGGAAGAGAAGGTGTTACAGGCTAATAGGCTGGAGGAAATAGATGTTCGGAGGGAGGATGTCCTGGCAGTTTTGAATAAATTGAAGGTCGATAAGTCCCCTGGGCCTGATGAAATATATCCTAGGATCCTTTGGGAGGCAAGGGATGAGATTGCAGAGCCTTTGGCTTTGATCTTTGGGTCCTCACTGTCCACGGGGATGGTGCCAGAGGACTGGAGAGTGGCAAATGTTGTTCCTCTGTTTAAGAAAGGGAATAGAAATGACCCTGGTAATTATAGACCGGTTAGTCTTTCTTCGGTGGTTGGTAAGTTGATGGAAAAGGTCCTTAGGGATGGGATTTATGACCATTTAGAAAGATGCGGATTAATCCGGGATAGTCAGCACGGATTCGTGAAGGGCAAGTCGTGCCTCATAAATTTGATAGAATTTTTTGAGGAGGTAACGAAGTGTGTTGATGAAGGTAGGGCAGTTGATGTCATACACATGGATTTTAGTAAGGCCTTTGATAAGGTCCCTCATGGTCGGCTTATGATGAAAGTAAGGAGGTGTGGGATAGAGGGAAAGTTGGCCGATTGGATAGGTAACTGGCTATCTGATCGAAGACAGAGGGTGGTGGTGGATGGAAAATTTTCGGACTGGAGGCAGGTTGCTAGCGGAGTGCCACAGGGATCAGTGCTTGGTCCTCTGCTCTTTGTGATTTTTATGAATGACTTAGAGGAGGGGGCTGAAGGGTGGATCAGTAAATTTGCTGATGACACCAAGATTGGTGGAGTAGTGGATGAGGTGGAGGGCTGTTGTAGACTGCAAAGAGACATTGATAGGATGCAAAGCTGGGCTGAAAAATGGCAGATGGAGTTTAACCCTGATAAATGTGAGGTGATTCATTTTGGTAGGACAAATTTAAATGTGGATTACAGGGTCAAAGGTAGGGTTCTGAAGACTGTGGAGGAACAGAGATCTTGGGGTCCATATCCACAGATCTCTAAAGGTTGCCACTCAAGTGGATAGAGCTGTGAAGAAGGCCTATAGTGTGTTAGCTTTTATTAACAGGGGGTTGGAGTTTAAGAGCCGTGGGGTTGTGCTGCAACTGTACAGGACCTTGGTGAGACCACATTTGGAATATTGTGTGCAGTTCTGTTCACCTCACTATAAGAAGGATGTGGAAGCGCTGGAATTGAACCTGGGTCCCTGGCGCTGCGAGGCAGCAGTGCTAAACATCGTGCCACCCATTCTTTCAGGTGTGGGCATCGCTGGCAAGGTCGGCATTTGTTGCCCATCACTAATTTCCCCTTGAACTGATGGTTTAGGGTCACCCACTTTGCTGGGATTCGCGTGTAGGCCAGACCAGGTAAGGATAGCTGATTTCCTTCCCGAAAGGACAGTGCGAGAGATTTTATTTCTCAGCGGTCAGTTGCAATGGTCACCACGTAACGGGATTTAAATTGTACCGGCGGCTGGTGTGGTGGGGGTTTGATCCCGTGTCTCTGGAGTGATGCTCTGGGCTGGGCTTGGGGGCGGTGGGGAGTTGGTGTCTGTGGGTGTAGTGATATTCCCCTGGTGTTCACTGATGTCCTTGCGGCCAGGAGGAGCTGAAAGTGTCTCTCTCTGTCTCCACAGATGTTGCTGAGGATTACATTCCAATCTCTTCTGCCTTGTCAAGTCTGGGAACGCTGGACTCGAACCCAATCAGCAAGTACGCAAGTATCTTCTCCCCTCGGGTTATCGGGAGACGCCTCTTGGGATGGAGGGGGGTAGGTAGACAAGGAGAAAGAAGGGCCATACCCCTTGCTCGAGGCTGAGGCGCCTCCCCCAGCACTGACACCCCCCGCCACAGCACCACTCTCTCCCTCAGTGTCTGGAGTGACCCACACTCCAGATACGGAAGAGCTCATGCTGTGCAAGGGGGGGTCAGCGCTGAGGGAGCGTCGCACTGTGGGAGGGTCAGTGCTGAGGGAGCGTCGCACTGTGGGAGGGTCAGTGCTGAGGGAGCGCCGCACTGTGGGAGGGTCAGTGCTGAGGGAGCGCCGCACTGTGGGAGGGTCAGTGCTGAGGGAGCGCCGCACTGTGGGAGGGTCAGTGCTGAGGGAGCGCCGCACTGTGGGAGGGTCAGTGCAGAGGGAGCGCCGCACTGTGGGAAGAAAGGTGGGAGGAGGTGTAGGGGGTCATTTCTCCCCAGTGTCCGTAGGGCTGATATTTATCCCTCAAACCAACACCTCTAAAAACGGAGGGAGCTTTACTCTGTATCTAACCCCATGCTGTACCTGTCAAAGAACAGTACAGCACAGGAACAGGCCCTTCAGCCCTCCAAGCCCGTGCCGCTCCCTGGTCCAAACTAGACCATTCTTTTGTATCCCTCCATTCCCACTCCGTTCATATGGCTATCTAGATAAGTCTTAAATGTTCCCAGTGTGTCCGCCTCCACCACCTTGCCCGGCAGCGCATTCCAGTCCCCCACCACCCTCTGTGTAAAATATGTCTGTCTGATATCCGTGTTAAACCTCCCCCCCCCCCCTTCACCTTGAACCTATGACCCCTCGTGAACGTAACCACCGACCTGGGAAAAAGCTTCCCACCGTTCACCCTATCTATGCCTTTCATAATTTTATACACCTCTATTAAGTCTCCCCTCATCCTCCGTCTTTCCAGTGAGAACAACCCCAGTTTACCCAATCTCTCCTCATAACTAAGCCCCTCCATACCAGGTAACATCCTGGTAAACCTCCTCTGTACTCTCTCCAAAGCCTCCACGTCCTTCTGGTAGTGTGGCGACCAGAACTGGACGCAGTATTCCAGATGCGGCCGAACCAACGTTCTATACATCTGCAACATCAGACCCCAACTTTTATACTCTATGCCCCGTCCTATAAAGACAAGCATGCCATAAGCCTTCTTCACCACCTTCTCCACCTGTGACGTCATCTCCAAGGATCTGTGGACTTGCACACCCAGGTCCCTCTGCGTGTCTACACCCTTTATGGTTCTGCCATTTATCATATAGCTCCCCCCTACATTATTTCTACCAAAATGCATCACTTCGCATTGATCAGGATTGAACTCCATCTGCCATTTCTTTGCCCAAATTTCCAGCCTATCTATATCCTTCTGTAGCTTCTGACAATGCTCCTCACTATCTGCAAGTCCTGCCAATTTTGTGTCGTCCGCAAACTTACTGATCACCCCAGTTACACCTTCTTCCAGATCATTTATATAAATCACAAACAGCAGAGGTCCCAATACAGAGCCCTGCGGAACACCACTAGTCACAGGCCTCCAGCCGGAAAAAGACCCTTCCACTACCACCCTCTGTCTTCTGTGACCAAGCCAGTCCTCCACCAATCTGGTCCTGGGAGTGTTTGATGGGGGACAGTGTAGAGGGAGCTTTACTCTGTATCTAACCCCGTGCTGTACCTGCCATAGAAAATTACAGCTCAGAAACAGGCCTTTTGGCCCTTCTTGTCTGTGCCGAACCATTTTTTGCCTAATCCCACTGACCTGCACTTGGACCATATCCCTCCACACCCCTCTCATCCATGAACCCGTCCAAGTTTTTCTTAAATATTAAAAGTGACCCCGCATTTACCACTTTATCCGGCAGCTCATTCCACACTCCCACCACTCTGCGTGAAGAAGCCCCCCCGCTAATATTCCCTTTAAACTTTTCTCCTTTCACCCTTAACCCATGCCCTCTGGTTTTTTTCTCCCCGAGCCTCAGCGGAAAAAGCCTGCTTGCATTCACTCTATCTATACCCATCAAAATCTTATACACCTCTATCAAATCTCCCCTCAATCTTCTACGCTCCAGGGAATTAAGTCCCAACCTATTCAATCTCTCTCTGTAACTCAGCTTCTCAAGTCCCGGCAACATCCTTGTGAACCTTCTCTGCACTCGTTCAACCTTATTTACTTCCTTCCTGTAACTAGGTGACCAAAACTGTACACAATACTCCAAATTCGGCCTCACCAATGCCTTATGTAACCTTACATAACTTTTATACTCTACACTCTGATTTATAAAGGCCAATGTACCAAAGGCACTCTTTATGACCCTATCCACCTGTGACGTCACTTTTAGGGAATTCTGTACCTGTATTCCCAGATCCCTCTGTTCAACTGCACTCTTCAGAGTCCTACCATTTACCCTGTACGTTCTTCTTTGGTTTGTCCTTCCAAAGTGCAATATCTCACACTTGTCTGCGTTAAATTCCATTTGCCATTTTTCAGCCCATTTTTCTAGTTGGTCCAAATCCCTCTGCAAGCTTTGAAAACCTTCCTCACTGTCGACTACACCTCCAATCTTTGTATTATCAGCAAATTTGCTGATCCAATTTACCACGTTATCATCCAGCTTATTGATATAGATGACAAACAACAATGGAGCCAACACCGATCCCTGCGGCACACCACTAGTCACACGCCTCCACTCAGAGAAGCAATCCTCCACAACCACTCTCTGGCTTCTTCCATTGAGCCGGTGTCTAATCCAATTTACTACCTCCCCATGTATACCCAGCGACTGAACCTTCCTAACTAACCTCCCATGAGGGACCTTGTCAAAGGCCTTGCTGAAATCCAGGTAGACAACATCCACCGCCTTCCCTTCATCCACTTTCCTGGTAACCGCCTCGAAAAAATCTAGTAGATTGGTCAAACATGACCTACCATGCACAAAGCCATGTTGACTCTCCCTATTCAGTCCCTGTCTATCCAAATATTTGTAGATCCCATCCCTTATCACACCTTCCAATAACTTGCCCACCACCGATGTCAAACTTACTGGCCTATAATTTCCCTGATTTCTTTTGCCCTGGGAGTGTTTGATGGGGACAGTGTAGAGGGAGCTTTACTCTGTATCTAACCCCGTGCTGTACCTGTCCTGGGAGTGTTTGATGGGGACAGTGTCGAGGGAGCTTTACTCTGTATCTAACCCCGTGCTGTACCTGTCCTGGGAGTGTTTGATGGGGGACAGTGTTGAGGGAGCTTTACTCTGTATCTAACCCCGTGCTGTACCTGTCCTGGGAGTGTTTGATGGGGACAGTGTCGAGGGAGCTTTACTCTGTATCTAACCCCCTGCTGTACCTGTTCTGGGAGTGTTTGCTGGGGGACAGTGTAGAGGGAGCTTTACTCTGTATCTAACCCCGTGTTGTACCTGTCCTGGGAGTGTTTGATGGGGGACAGTGTAGAGGGAGCTTTACTCTGTATCTAACCCCGTGCTGTACCTGTCCTGGGAGTGTTTGATGGGGGACAGTGTCGAGGGAGCTTTACTCTGTATCTAACCCCCTGCTGTACCTGTTCTGGGAGTGTTTGATGGGGACAATGAAGAGGGAGCTTTACTCTGTATCTAACCCCGTGCTGTACCAGTCCTGGGAGTGTTTGATGGGGACAGTGTAGAGGGAGCATTACTCTGTATCTAACCCCATGCTGTACCAGTCCTGGGAGTGTTTGATGGGGACAGTGTAGAGGGAGCATTACTCTGTATCTAACCCCATGCTGTACCTGTCCTGGGAGTGTTTGATGGGGGACAGTGTCGAGGGAGCTTTACTCTGTATCTAACCCCGTGCTGTACCTGTCCTGGGAGTGTTTGATGGGGGACAGTGCAGAGAGAGCTTTACTCTGTATCTAACCCCGTGCTGTACCTGTCCTGGGAGTGTTTGATGGGGGACAGTGTCGAGGGAGCTTTACTCTGTATCTAACCCCCTGCTGTACCTGTTCTGGGAGTGTTTGATGGGGACAATGAAGAGGGAGCTTTACTCTGTATCTAACCCCGTGCTGTACCAGTCCTGGGAGTGTTTGATGGGGGACAGTGTAGAGGGAGCTTTACTCTGTATCTAACCCCATGCTGTACCTGTCCTGGGAGTGTTTGATGGGGGACAGTGCAGAGAGAGCTTTACTCTGTATCTAACCCCATGCTGTACCTGTCCTGGGAGTGTTTGATGGGGGACAGTGTCGAGGGAGCTTTACTCTGTATCTAACCCCGTGCTGTACCTGTCCTGGGAGTGTTTGATGGGGGACAGTGCAGAGAGAGCTTTACTCTGTATCTAACCCCGTGCTGTACCTGTCCTGGGAGTGTTTGATGGGGGACAGTGTAGAGGGAGCTTTACTCTGTATCTAACCCCGTGCTGTACCTGTCCTGGGAGTGTTTGATGGGGGACAGTGCAGAGAGAGCTTTACTCTGTATCTAACCCCGTGCTGTACCTGTCCTGGGAGTGTTTGATGGGGGACAGTGCAGAGAGAGCTTTACTCTGTATCTAACCCCGTGCTGTACCTGTCCTGGGAGTGTTTGATGGGGGACAGTGCAGAGAGAGCTTTACTCTGTATCTAACCCCGTGCTGTACCTGTCCTGGGAGTGTTTGATGGGGGACAGTGTAGAGGGAGCTTTACTCTGTATCTAACCCCGTGCTGTACCTGCCCTGGGAGTGTTTGATGGGGGACAGTGTAGAGGGAGCTTTACTCTGTATCTAACCCCGTGCTGTACCTGTCCTGGGAGTGTTTGACGGGGGACAGTGTAGAGGGAGCTTTACTCTGTGTCTGATGCTGGGTGGGGGTTGTGGATCAGACTGGTTAGTAGAGCGTGTGTGGGACAGACAGCGAGAGGAAGCTACTATCAGTGTAATCGGTGACATTTACTTCCCCATTCGCACTCACTCACTCTCTTCTTCTTTACAGAAACTTCCTTAAACTTGCAGAACTTTTTGAGAAGCTCCGGGTAAGTGAGGTAAAACCTCCCCCTCGGTTCTGTCCGTCTCTCTCTTGTCTGCGTCCTTGCCCACATTGCCCTCTTCTCGAACTCTTTCGCTTGCTCGCTCTCTCTCTGCAGCCAGACAGCAGCTCGATAAATTTTTCTCCGTTTCTGTCACCTTTTTTTTTTCTGCAGAAGTTGGAAGGTCGTGTAGCCTCGGACGAAGACTTGAAGCTGTCCGACTTGTTGAGATATTACATGAGAGACTCACAGGCAGCAAAGGTGAGTACGCTTCCCCCACACCCCCCCCAGGGCACCGAGAGAGAGACTCCGCACCCACCCCTAGGGTACAGCTCTGCCTGCTTGCAGTGCTTTGTTACGGCGTGTAAACTTTTTTCCATAATAAATAAACATTTTACAGTGTCGCAGGTAGGCTAACATTAACACTGCAATGAAGTTACTGTGAAAATACTCCGGTGCCTGTTTGGGTACAGGGCTGGCACAGTGGGATTAACACTGCCGCCTCACAGCGCCAGGGACCCGGGTTCGATTCCCGGCTTGGGTCACCGTCTGTGCGGAGTCTGCACGTTCTCCCCGTGTCTGCGTGGGTTTCCTCCGGGTGCTCCGGTTTCCTCCCGCAGTCCGAAAGTTGTGCCGGTTGTTGGTGATCTGGACACCTAAAAACTTGAAGCTTGGTTCGATGTAAGATAGAAGAACTCAAAAGAGCGTCATTAGACAGTTTTAAAGGACTTAAAATTCAGTTTTAGAAGCGTAGAAAACTAGTAAAAGATTAAATTGGAGCACAGAGAGAGGAGAGGTTGAATAAACCGGGATTGTTTTCACTGGAAAGACGGAGGTTGAGGGGAGACCTGGTCTACAGAATGATGAGAGGCACAGACAGGGTGGAGAGTCAGAGGCTTTTTCCCCCAAGGTGGAATGGTCAATTATGCTTGACACCCGTGCGGTGGCACAGTGGGTTAGCACTGCTGTCTCACAGCGCCAGGGACCCGGGGCAGCACGGTGACACAGTGGTTAGCACTGCCGCCTCACAGCGCCAGGGACCCGGGGCAGCACGGTGACACAGTGGGTTAGCACTGCCGCCTCACAGCACCAGGGACCCGGGTTCGATTCCCGGCTTGGGTCACTGTCTGTGCGGAGTCTGCACCTTCTCCCCCGTGTCTGCGTGGGTTTCCTCCGGGTGCTCCAGTTTCCTCCCACAGTCTGAAAGATGTGCGGGTTAGGGTGGATTGGCCGTGCTAAATTGCCCCTTTATTGTTGGGGGTACTAGTCGAGTAAATATATGGGGTGAAGGGGATAGGATTGTGAATGGACCTACCTCGCATTAAGTTGATCATTCTCTACACCCTAGCTAAAACACTACATTCTGCGCCCTCTCCTTTCCTTCTCTATGAGCGGTCTGCTTTGTACAGCCCGCAAGAAACAATACTTTTCACTGCATGTTAATACATGTGACAATAATAAATCAAATCAAAATCACTTCCTTAAGCATGTACTCGATGGGCAGAATGGCCGCCTCCTGCACTGTAGGGATTCTATGATTCTACACGGGGCGGGGGGGGGGGAGTTTAAGGGAGGTGTGCGGGGGGAATTTTCTCACGCAGAGAGTGGTGGGTGTCTGGAACGCGCTGCCAATGGAGGTGGTGGAAGCAGGCACATTGGCAACATTTAAGGGGCATCTGGATGGGTCCATGGATAGGGAGGGAATAGAGGGATACGGACCGAGTAAGGGCAGAAAGTTTATTTTTAGTTTAGTTAGGGCATCATGATCAGCACAGGCTTGGAGGGCCGAAGGGCCTGTTCCTGTGCTGTATTGTTCTTTGGCCAACCGTGTCTGCACCAGCCAGCAGGGACCTATATATTCTAATTATTTCCCAGCACTTGGTCCAGAGCCATGTATGCTGTGGGCTTTTTAACTGCTCATCTAAATGCTTCTTAAATGTTGGCAGGTAAGTGGAGAATGTGGACATCGACCTCATTACCTTTCATTACCACAATTCGGTGTCTTTTGTTATTGCAATGGAGAGGGATAGGGCCGTACGGCAGGGCAAGGTTTACAATTGGGGGAGAGGTAATTATGATGCGATTAGGCAAGAATTAGGGGGCATAAGTTGGGAACCGAAACTGTCAGGGAAAGGCACTAATGAAAAGTGGAACTTTTTCAAGGAACAAATACTGGGTGTCCTTGATAGGTATGTCCCTGTCAGGCAGGGGGGAAATGGCCGAGTGAGGGAACCATGGTTCACGAAAGAGGTGGAATGTCTTGTGAAAAGGAAGAGGGAAGCTTATGTCGGGATGAGGAAACAAGGTTCAGATGGCTCGATTTGAGGGTTACAAGTGAGCAAGGAATGAGCTGAAAAAGGGGCTTAGGAGAGCTAGGAGGGGACATGAGAAGTCCTTGGTGGGTCGGATCAAGGAAAACCCCAAGGCTTTTTACTCTTATGTGAGGAATAAAAGAATGACCAGGGTGAGGTTAGGGCCGGTCAAGGACAGTAGTGGGAACTTGTGTATGGAGTCAGTAGAGATAGGCGAGGTGATGAATGAATACTTTTCTTCAGTGTTCACCAAGGAGAGGGGCCATGTTTTTGAGGAAGAGAAGGTGTTACAGGCTAATAGGCTGGAGGAAATAGATGTTCGGAGGGAGGATGTCCTGGCAGTTTTGAATAAACTGAAGGTCGATAAGTCCCCTGGGCCTGATGAAATGTATCCTAGGATTCTTTGGGAGGCAAGGGATGAGATTGCAGAGCCTTTGGCTTTGATCTTTGGGTCCTCGCTGTCCACGGGGATGGTGCCAGAGGACTGGAGAATGGCGAATGTTGTTCCTCTGTTTAAGAAAGGGAATAGAAATGACCCTGGTAATTATAGACCGGTTAGTCTTACTTCGGTGGTTGGTAAATTGATGGAAAAGGTCCTTGGGGATGGGATTTACGACCATTTAGAAAGATGCGGATTAATCCGGGATAGTCAGCACGGATTCGTGAAGGGCAAGTCGTGCCTCACAAATTTGATAGAATTTTTTGAGGAGGTAACTAAGTGTGTTGATGAAGGTAGGGCAGTTGATGTCATATACATGGATTTTAGTAAGGCGTTTGATAAGGTCCCCCATGGTCGGCTTACGATGAAAGTGAGGAGGTGTGGGATAGAGGGAAAGTTGGCCGATTGGATAGGTAACTGGCTGTCTGATCGAAGACAGAGGGTGGTGGTGGATGGAAAATTTTCGGACTGGAGGCAGGTTGCTAGCGGAGTGCCGCAGGGATCAGTGCTTGGTCCTCTGCTCTTTGTGATTTTTATTAATGACTTAGAGGAGGGGGCTGAAGGGTGGATCAGTAAAATTGCTGATGACACCAAGATTGGTGGAGTAGTGGATGAGGTGGAGGGCTGTTGTAGGCTGCAAAGAGACATAGATAGGATGCAAAGCTGGGCTGAAAAATGGCAAATGGAGTTTAACCCTGATAAATGTGAGGTGATTCATTTTGGTAGGACTAATTTAAATGTGGATGACAGGGTCAAAGGTAGGGTTCTGAAGACTGTGGAGGAACAGGGAGATCTTGGGGTTCATATCCACAGATCTCTAAAGGTTGCCACTCAAGTGGATAGAGCTGTGAAGAAGGCCTATAGTGTGTTAGCTTTTATTAACAGGGGGTTGGAGTTTAAGAGCCGTGGGGTTATGCTGCAACTGTACAGGACCTTGGTGAGACCACATTTGGAATGTTGTGTGCAGTTCTGGTCACCTCACTATAAGAAGGATGTGGAAGCGCTGGAAAGAGTGCAGAGGAGATTTACCAGGATGCTGCCTGGTTTGGAGGGTAGGTCTTATGAGGAAAGGTTGAGGGAGCTAGGGCTGTTCTCTCTGGAGCGGAGGAGGCTGAGGGGAGACTTAATAGAGGTTTATAAAATGATGAAGGGGATAGATAGAGTGAACGTTCAAAGACTATTTCCTCGGGTGGATGGAGCTATTACAAGGGGGCATAAGTATAGGGTTCGTGGTGGGAGATACAGGAAGGATATCAGAGGTAGGTTCTTTACGCAGAGAGTGGTTGGGGTGTGGAATGGACTGCCTGCAGTGATAGTGGAGTCAGACACTTTAGGAACATTGAAGCGGTTATTGTATAGGCACATGGAGCACACCAGGATGATAGGGAGTGGGATAGCTTGATCTTGGTTTCAGATAAAGCTCGGCACAACATCGTGGGCCGAAGGGCCTGTTCTGTCCTGTACTGTTCTATGTTCTATTACCTTGTACATGCTTAAGGAAGTGATTTTGATTTGATTTATTATTGTCACATGCATCAACACCCAGTAAAAAGTATTGTTTCTTGCGCGCTATACAGACAAAGCATACAGTTCATAGAGAAGGAAAGGAGAGGGTGCAGAATGTAGTGTTACAGTCATAGCTAGGGTGTAGAGAAAGATCAACTTAATGCAAAGTAGGTCCATTCAAAAGTCTGACAGCAGCAGGGAAGAAGCTGTTCTTGAGTCGGTTGGTACGTGACCTCAGACTTTTGTATCTTTTCCCGACGGAAGAAGGTGGAAGAGAGAATGTCTGGGGTGCGTGGGGTCCTTGATTATGCTGGCTGCTTTTCCCCGAGGCAGCGGGAAGTGTAGACAGAGTCAATGGATGGTAGGCTGGTTTGCGTGATGGATTGGGCTACATTCACGTCCCTTTTGCAGTTCCTTGCAGTCTTGGGCAGAGCAGGAACCCATACCAAGCTGTGATACAAACAGAAATAATGCTTTCTATGGTGCAGAGGAGATTCACTAGGTTGATTCCGGAATTGAGAGGGTTGGCTTATGAGGAGAGACTGAGTAGACTGGGGCTATACTCATTGGAATTCAGAAGAATGAGGGGAGATCTTACAGAAACATAACAGATTATGAAGGGAATAGATAAGATAGAAGCAGGGAAGTTGTTTCCACTGGCGGGTGAAGCTAGAACTCGGGGGCACAACCTCAAAATAAGGGGGAGCAGATTTAGGACTGAGTTGAGGAGGAACTTCTTCACACAAAGGGTTGTGAATGTGTGGAATTCCCTGCCCAGTGAAGCAGTTGAGGCTACCTCATTGAATGTTTTTAAGGCAAGGATAGATAGATTTTTGAACAGTGAAGGAATTAAGGGTTATGGTGAGCGGGCGGGTAAGTGGAGCTGAGTCCACAAAAAGATCAGCCATGATCTTATTGAATGGCGGAGCAGGCTCGAGGGGCCAAATGGCCTACTCCTGCTCCTAGTTCTTATGTTCTTCTCTGTAAAAGTTGGCTGACATGCCAAATTTCCTTAGTCTTCTGAGAAAGTAGAGGTGTTGGTGGGGCTTTCTTAACTATAGTGTCGGTGTGGGGGGGACCAGGACAGGTTGTTGGTGATCTGGACACCTAAAAGCTTGAAGCTCTCGACCCTTTCTACTTTGTTCCCGTTGATGTAGACAGGGGCATGTCCTCCAGTGCTCTAACATTTAATCTAATTCTCCAACCTTTTAACATAAGAATAAACAAAATAGAATTAGGAGTTGGCAATTTGTCCCCCCAATCTGCTCTCCACTCAATGAGATCATGGCTGATCTGATCGTAACCGTAACTCTACTTCCCTGCCTGAAACCACCCCTCTCCACGCCCAGCCTCCATAACTGCCTGTGGACAAAAAACCTGCCTAAGAGTCGGCTTGGAGTGTATTCAAAAGGTTGCTGCCCCATTGTGTGGGGATACGAATGTTGGACTGGGGTGGGTCACAGTAAGAAGCCTCACAACACCAGGTTAAAGTCCAACAGGTTTATTTGGAATCACGAGCTTTCGGAGCGCTGCTCCCTCATCAGGTGAGTGGAGAGTTGGGTTCCACAAACATGGCATATACAGACAGAGACACAATTGCAAGATAATGGTTGGTATGTAAGTCGTTACAGGTACAGACAGTGCGAGTGGAGAGAGGGTTAACCACTGGTTAAAGAGATGCGTCTAAAGTAAATTCCAAAGGTTAACTTTCTAAGAGAAGTAGTTCCTCCTCGGTTCCAGGTTAAAGGAGAGGCCATTTATTTTGAAACTGTAAAGTTTATTTATGAGTCAAAAGTAAGGCTTGCATTAACACTGAGTCATAGATGTTTACAGCATGGAAACAGGCCCTTCGGCCCAACTTGTCCATGCCGCCCTTTTTTTTAAAAAACCCCTAAGCTAATCCCAATTGCCTGCATTTGACCCATATCCCTCTATACCCATCGTGCCCATGTAACTGTCTAAATGCTTTTTAAAAGACAAAATTGTACCCGCCTCTACTACTACCTCTGGCAGCTCGTTCCAGACACTCACCACCCTCTGTGTGAAAAAACTGCCCCTCTGGACCCTTTTGTATCTCCCCCCTCTCACCTTAAACCTATGCCCTCTAGTTTTAGACTCCCCGACCTTTGGGAAAAGATATTGACTATCTAGCTGATCTGTGCCCCTCATTATTTTATAGACCTCTAAGTTCACCCCTCCTACGCTCCAGAGAAAAAAGTCCCAGTCTATCCAGCCTCTCCTCATAATTCAAACCATCAAGTCACGGTAGCATCTTAGTAAATCTTTTCTGCACTCTTTCTAGTTTAATAATATCCTTTCTATAATAGGGTGACCAGAACTGTACACAGTATTCCAAGTGTGGCCTTACCAATGTCTTGTACAACTTCAACAAGACGTCCCAACTCCCGTATTCAATCTTCTGATGAAACCAAGCATGCCGAATGCCTTCTTCACCACTCTGTCCACCTGTGACTCCACTTTCAAGGAGCTATGAACACGTACCCCGAGATCTCTTTGTTCTGTAACTCTCCCCAATGCCCTACCATGAACTGAGTAAGTCCTGCCCTGGTTCAATCTATCAAAATGCATCACCTCGCATTTGTCTAAA
Organism: Mustelus asterias; assembly: GCF_964213995.1. Lineage (NCBI taxonomy): Eukaryota > Metazoa > Chordata > Chondrichthyes > Carcharhiniformes > Triakidae > Mustelus > Mustelus asterias. The sequence goes on along the minus strand of NW_027591801.1, from coordinate 28,572 downwards.
TTAAACTCCATCTGCCATTCGTCAGCACATTGGCCCAATTGATCAAGATCCCGTTGCAATCCGAGATAACCTTGGATTGTCCACTATGCCACCAATCTTGGTGTCATCTGCAAACCGACTAACCATGCCCCCTATATTCTCATCCAAATCATTAATATAAATGACAAATAACAGTGGACCCAGCACTGATCCCTGAGGCACACCGCTGGTCACAGGCCTCCAGTTTGAAAAACAATCCTCTACAATCAACCTCTGTGTTCTGTCAAGAAGTGGAGATGCCGGCGTTGGACTGGGGTAAACACAGTAAGGAGTCTAACAACACCAGGTTAAAGTCCAACCGGTTTATTTGGTAGCAAACGGCAGTGGCGTTTGCTACCAAATAAACCTGTTGGACTTTAACCTGGTGTTGTTAGACTCCTTATTCTGTCAAGAAGCCAGTTTCGTATCCATTTAGATACCTCGCCCTGGATCCTGTGAGATTTAACCTTGTACAACAACCTACCACTGCAATGAAGTTACTGTGAAAATCCCCTAGTCGCCACATGTTCGGGTTACACTGAGGGAGAATTTAGCACGGCCAACGCATGTAACCAGCACGTCTTTCAGACTGTGGGAGGAAACCCACGCAGACACTGGGAGAACGTGCAGACTCTGCACAGACAACGACCCGAGCCGGGAATCGAACCCGGGTCCCTGACACTGTGAGGCAGCAGTGCTAACCCACTGTGCCACCCACACTGTGGCACTGAATCAGGTAGCGGGATCCCACTCGCCCCTCCCAATTGTAGGCGCACGCAGCCTTGGATGGGAGGTCCACCCATATCCCAATTAAGATGCTTAAGTGGCCTATTGTGCCACACAGTGTATTTTAACCCTGATACGGTGGACAAAGAACTACGAGTCGGATTCTTATTAATACAATTACACTTATCCATTCACACAATTAATATCAGTTACGGTAGATACTTGTACAAAACAATCAGAAGTTTCAAACCTAACGCTGGACTTTGACTGAACGTTGAGTGACTGACAAGTACCCAAGCGGATATTGGCCTGTATCCCATGTGTCAGTCTCTTTGGTCTGGTCTGATCCTCCTCTTCTGGGTCTGCTCTGTTCGTTCTTCCTTCTCCCGTGGGTCGTCCTTCGCGGTGGTTGGCCATTGCTAGTAGTGTGTTGCGTCGCACCTTTTTATCCTGGGATTATTCCCTGTCCCTTGGGGCGCACCCTCGATCACTCACTACCAATCAATCGATCAGGGCTTGATCACCCTGATCGATGGAGTCCAGTCAGGTGCTGCCACACCGATCGCTGGGTGTGTACCCAACGGCCATGCCTGCAGGTGCTGGAGGCACAGAGGGCCACTTGCCTCCCTCCCCCAATAAGGGGTCAAGGTGGCCCTGTGTCTGGTAAACAAGTATGTTTGACCAGAGAGTCCATTGTCTTCAAGGTGGCCAATTTCCGATGTCTAAGGTAGCGGCCCACCTGTCTTGGCCCTTACACACACACACTTGGCCATCCTACCCCATCATGCTTTGCAATCGCCATCTTTGGCCGTTTGGCCACTGGCTCTAAGGGTCTTTCCCTGCCCAGCCTAGGTGAGGAACCGGAAAAAGATACAAAAAGGGAAGAGAGAGGTCAAAATGAATCTGGGAGATGGTTATTTGATTTATTATTGTCACATGTATTGGGATACAGTGAAAAGGCCAAATGGCCTGCTCCTGTGCTGTACTGTTCTAAGTTCTAAGGGGGGAGAGAATGGGGAGCTGTGGGATGAGAGGGGGAGGAGAGGAATTGGGGGGGGGGTGGGGGAGGAAGGCAAGAAAGTGGGGAGCAAGATGGGTTTGGGGAGGGCGGGAGAGAGAGAGGTTGGATGGGACTATGGCAGGGATTGTGGTCCTACTCTCTGCAGACAGAATGAGCCGTGAATCCGTAACATTTATATCCACTCACTTTCCATTGATTTGATTTATTATTATCACATGTATTAACATACAGTGAAAAGTATTGTTTCTTGCGCGCTATACAGACAAAGCATACCGTTCATAGAGAAGGAAAGGAGAGAGTGCAGGATGTAGTGTTACAGTCATAGCTAGGGTGTAGAGAAAGATCAACTTAATGCAAGGTAGGTCCATTCAAAAGTCTGACGGCAGCAGGGAAGAAGCTGTTCTTGAGTCGGTCGGGACGCGACCTCAGACTTTTTTGTATCTTTTTTCCTGACTGAAGAAGGTGGAAGAGAGAATGTCCGGGGTGCGTGGTGGTCCTTAATTATGCTGGCTGCTTTTCCCCGAGGCAGCGGGAAGTGTAGACAGAGTCAATGGATGGGAGGCTGGGTTTGCGTGATGGATTGGGCTACATTCACGACCCTTTTGTAGTTCCTTGCGGTCTTGGGCAGAGCAGGAGCCCCAGACCGAGCTGTGATACATCCAGAAAGAATGCTTTCTATGGTGCATCTGTAAAAGTTGGTGAGAGTCGTAGCGGACAGGCCGAATTTCCTTAATAAAAGCAAATTACTGCAGATGCTGGAACCTGAAACCAAAAGAGAAAATGCTGGAAAATCTCAGCAGGTCTGGCAGCATCTGTAAGGAGAGAAAATTTCCTTCATCTTCTGAGAAAGTAGAGGCGTTGGTGGGGCTTTCTGAACTATAGTGTCAGCATGGGGGGGACCAGGACAGGTTGTTGGTGATCTGGACATCTAGAAACTTGAAGCTCTCGACCCTTTGTACTCCATCCCTGTTGATGTCGACAGGGGCATGTCCTCCTTTATGTGGGGAACAAGGAAATGGCAGAGGAATTAACCAGATATTTTGCATTGGTCTTTACAGTGGAAGATACTTTGAACATCACATTAATACTAAAGATACTAAAGAATACAGAGGAGGAATTAACTACCATCACTGGAGAAAGAGTGTCAGACAAACTAATGGGGTTAATGGCCCTGATGCCTTGCATCCCAGAATCCTAAAAGAAGCTGCAGATATAGGGATGCATAGGTTGTAATTGTCCAAAATTTCCTTGGATTCTGGAGGAGTACCAGAGGATTGGAAAACTTCCAATGTGACAACTCTATTCAAAGGGGTTGGAGTTTAAAAATAGGGGCGTTGTTGCGATTGTACAGGGCGTTGGCGAGGCCTCACCTGGGACATTGGAGGCAGTCATCAGGAGTATAGAAACACAGAGGGACCTGGGTGTGTAAGTCCACAAATCCTTGAAGGTGGCAACACAGGTGGAGAAGGTGGTGAAGAAGGCATATGGTATGCTTGCCTTTATAGGACGGGGTATAGAGTATAAAAGCTGGAGTCTGATGATGCAGCTGTATAGAACGCTGGTTAGGCCACATTTGGAGTACTGCGTCCAGTTCTGGTCGCCGCACTACCAGAAGGACGTGGAGGCGTTAGAGAGAGTGCAGAGAAGGTTTACCAGGATGTTGCCTGGTATGGAGGGTCTTAGCTATGAGGAGAGATTGGGTAAACTGGGGTTGTTCTCCCTGGAAAGACGGAGAATGAGGGGAGATCTAATAGAGGTGTACAAGATTATGAAGGGGATAGATAGGGTGAATGGTGGGAAGCTTTTTCCCAGATCAGAAGTGACGTTCACGAGGGGTCACGGGCTCAAGGTGAGAGGGGCGAAATATAACTCCGATATTAGAGGGATGTTTTTTACACAGAGGGTGGTGGGGGCCTGGAATGCGCTGCCAAGTAGGGTGGTGGAGGCAGACACGCTGACATTGTTTAAGACTTACCCGGATAGTCACATGAGCAGCCTGGGAATGGAGGGATACAAACGATTGGTCTAGTTGGACCAAGGAGCGGCACAGGCTTGGAGGGCCGAAGGGCCTGTTTCCTGTGCTGTACTGTTCTTTGTTCAGTCCAAAGCAGATTCACCAGGCCAATTCCTGGGATGAGAGGGTTGTCCTATCAAGAGAGACTGAATAGTCTGGCTCTGTATTCCTTGGAGTTTAGAAGAGTGAGGGGGGGGGTGACCTTATTCAAACATATACGATGCTGAGGGGGCTTGACAGGGTGGATGGTGAGAGGTTTTCACTCACGGGGAGAGTCTCGAACAAGGGGACATCGCTACAAGACAAAGGGCCGCTCATTTCAAACAGAGGTGCGCAGAAATATCCTTTCGCAGAGGGTGGTGAATCTCTGGAATTCTCTGTCCCAAAGGGGTGCTGGAGGCCGGATCATTCCAAGTATTGAAAGTGGAGGTGGATAAATATTTGGTAGATGGAGGAATAGAGGGGAAACGGCAAAGAAAAGGAGCTGAGAGCGGTCTAGATCAGCCATGTATGGTGGGGAGGCTTGAAGATGTTTCCTTTAGTCAGAGAGACTTGGATCCGAGGGGCCAACCTCAGAGTAAAGGGACGATCCTTTAAAACAGAGATGAGGAGAAATTTCTTCAGCCAGGGAGTGGTGAATCTGTGGAACTCCTTTTTCCGCAGAAGGCTGTGGAAGCCGGGTCATTGAGTGTCTTTAAGTCAGAGATAGATTCTTGATTTGGTAAGGGGATCAAAGGTTCATCATGGAATCCCTGCAGTGCGGAAGGAGGCCATTGGGCCCATCGAGTCTGCACCAACCACAATCCCACCCAGGCCCTATTCCCGTAACCCCACACATTTGCCCTGCTAATCCCCCTGACACTAAGGGACAACTTAGCATGGCCAATCCACCTAACCCGTACATCTTTGGACACTAAGGGACAATTTAGCATGGCCAATCCACCTATCCTGCACATCTTTGGACACCAGGGGCAATTTAGCATGGCCAATCCACCTAACCTGCACATCTTTGGACACTAAGGGGCAATTTAGCATGGCCAATCCACCTATCCTGCACATCTTTGGACACCAGGGGCAATTTAGCATGGCCAATCCACCTAACCTGCACATCTTTGGACACTAAGGGGCAATTTAGCATGGCCAATCCACCTATCCTGCACATCTTTGGACACCAGGGGCAATTTAGCATGGCCAATCCACCTAACCCGCACATCTTTCAGACTGTGGGAGGAAACCGGAGCACCCGGAGGAAACCCACGCAGACACGGGCGGGAAATGTGCAAACTCCACACAGACAGTGACCCAAGCCGGGAATCGAACCCGGGTACCTGGCGCTGTGAGGCAGCAGTGCTAACCCACTGTGCCGTCCAGGGAATGGGGAAAAGGTGGGAGAATGGGGTTGAGAAGCTTATCCGCCGTGGTTGACTGGCGGAGAAGACTCGATGGGCCGAATGGCCTAATTCTGCTCCTATAATCTTATGTTCTTCAGGGCCGGGTGGCCTGCTCCTGGAGGGCCTCATTGTGTTAATGGAGGACGGCGCACGCGCGCACACTGCTGCTACGGGAGGCGATACTCGAGGGGGGGGGTGATTAATTGATTTGTTTGTGTTTTTGCCCAGGATCTCCTGTATCGGAGAGCTCGCTCCCTATCTGACTATGAAAATGCTAACAAAGCACTGGATCGAGCCCGCATGAAGAACAAGGATGTGAAGCACGCAGAGGCCAACCAGCTACTGTACTGTCAGAAATTCGAGAAGCTATCTGAATCTGCCAAACAAGGTGATTGGAGACTCCCACGTTTCCCGCCCGTGCGGGCTCCTCCACTTTCATACTCTTCTTTGTAGATTCGGTCGCGATTTTGATACAACTTTGCTGCCTCACAGCGCCAGGGACCCATGTTCGATTCCGGCCTCAGGTCACTGTCTGTGCGGAGTCTGCACGTTCTCCCTGTGTCTGCGTGGGTTTCCTCCCACAGTCCAAAAGATGTGCGGGTGAGGTGGATTGGCCATGCTAAATTGTCCCTTAGTGTCCAAAGATGTGCAGGTTAGGTGGATTGGCCATGCTAAATTGCCCCTTAGTGTCCAAAGATGTGCAGGTTAGGTGGATTGGCCATGCTAAATTGTCCCTTAGTGTCCAAAGATGTACAGGTTAGGTGGATTGGCCATGCTAAATTTGATTTGATTTATTATTGTCACATGTATTAATATACAGTGAAAAGTATTGTTTCTTGCGCGCTATACAGACAAAGCATACCGTTCATAGAGAAGGAAAGGAGAGGGTGCAGAATGTAGTGTAACAGTCATAGCTAGGGTGTAGAGAAAGATCAACTTAATGCGAGGTAGGTCCATTCAAATTGCCCCTTAGTGTCCAAAGATGTGCAGGTTGGGTGGATTGGCCATGCTAAATTGCCCCTTGGTGTCCAAAGATGTGCGGGTTAGGTGGATTGGCCATGCTAAATTGCCCCTTAGTGTCCAAAGATGTGCGGGTTAGGTGGATTGGCTATGCTAAATTGCCCCTTGGTGTCAGGGGGATTAGCAGGGTAAGTATGAGGGGCTATGGGGATAGGGCCTGGGTGGTGCAGGCTCGACGGGCAGAATGGCCTCCTTTCTGCACTGCAGGGAACTGAGTGAGACAGTCACAGCCACCTTGCTGTGTGTGTGGCTGGGGGTGGGGTCTGGAGTCACGTGTAAGGCAGACTGGTTAAGGACAGCAGATTTCCTTCCCTAAAGGGGGAGTGGGTATTATCAGTGAACCCACCTGGGTTTTTGCAAGAATCCGAAGCGGGTTCACGGTGACCGTTTAGGCTTTGTCATCTTGCGTTTTCGAGTCCACCATCTACCTCGATGAGAATCGAACCCGGACCCCACAACAACCCCCCCCCCCCCCTGCCAAGCATTACCCCGGCTCTCTGGATGTCGAGTTCTGCCACCATGATGGAGCTGTCTCCTCTCCCCTTTCCAACCCCATTAGGTGGCGCGGGAGGGTCCGTCATTTCTTAATATAAAGGTGATTGTTTCTGGGTGACTGGGAAGTTGCCCCCCCCCCATGTGAATGTCACTGGGTCTACTGTCCAATCGCTCTCCATTATCTTGTACAGTGGATTGTGGATCTCTGGTGCTGGAAGATGTGGTGATGGCAGCAGGGGAGGGAGGGAGGTGGTTTGGTGGGGGTTGTGGGGCGGGGAATCTCCCCCGTGTCCCGGGGCCAATATTTCTCCCTCCAAACCAACATCACTAAAAACAGCTGACCCTGGGTGGTGATCACGTTGCTGTGTGTGGGATCTTGCTGTGTGTAAATTGGCTGCTGCCTTTCTGATATTACAACAGTGAGCACATCCTGAGGGAGGGATAGGAGTGGGAGAGATGGGGAGCGGGGGTCTGTGTTTCACTTTGGGACGCCCTGAGGGAGGGATAGGAGTGGGAGAGATGGGGAGCGGGGTCTGTGTTTCGCTTTGGGACGCCCTGAGGGAGGGATAGGAGTGGGAGAGATGGGGAGCGGGGTCTGTGTTTCGCTTTGGGACGTCCTGAGGGAGGGATAGGAGTGGGAGAGATGGGGAGCGGGGTCTGTGTTTCACTTTGGGACGCCCTGAGGGAGGGATAGGAGTGGGAGAGATGGGGAGCGGGGTCTGTGTTTCACTTTGGGACGTCCTGAGGGAGGGATAGGAGTGGGAGAGATGGGGAGCGGGGTCTGTGTTTCGCTTTGGGACGCCCTGAGGGAGGGATAGGAGTGGGAGAGATGGGGAGCGGGGTCTGTGTTTCGCTTTGGGATGTCCTGAGGGAGGGATAGGAGTGGGAGAGATGGGGAGCGGGGGTCTGTGTTTCACTTTGGGACGCCCTGAGGGAGGGATAGGAGTGGGAGAGATGGGGAGCGGGGTCTGTGATTCACTTTGGGACGTCCTGAGGGAGGGATAGGAGTGGGAGAGATGGGGAGCGGGGGTCTGTGTTTCACTTTGGGACGCCCTGAGGGGTGTTTCTCTCGCTCGCGCTCCACAGTCACCGTCTGTGCTGCCCGCTAGCCGCCCTGGCTTCACATCGAGCGAGGATGAGTGACCACAAGACACGAGAAGCCGCATCCATTCGGCCCATCGAGCCTGCACTGACCACAATCCCACCCAGGCCCTATCCCCGTAACCCCACGCATTTACCCCAGCTACTGCCCCTGACACTAAGGGGCAATGGCCAATCCATCCTAACCCGCACGTCTTTCGGACTGTGGGAGGAAACCCACGCAGACACGGGGAGAAGGTGCAGACTCCGCACCGACGGTGACCCAAGGCCGGGAATCGAACCCGGGTCCCTGGCGCTGTGAGGCAGCAGTGCTAACCCACTGTGTCACCGTGCCGCCCCGGGTCCCTGGCGCTGTGAGGCAGCAGTGCTAACCCACTGTGCCACCGTGCTGCCCCGGGTCCCTGGCGCTGTGAGGGAGCAGCGCTAACCCACTGTGTCACCGTGCTGCCCCGGGTCCCTGGCGCTGTGAGGGAGCAGCGCTAACCCACTGTGCCACCGTGCTGCCCCGGGTCCCTGGCGCTGTGAGGGAGCAGCACTAACCCACTGTGTCACCGTGCTGCCCCGGGTCCCTGGCGCTGTGAGGCAGCAGTGCTAACCCACTGTGTCACCGTGCTGCCCTGGGTCCCTGGCACTGTGAGGCAGCAGTGCTAACCCACTGTGTCACCGTGCTGCCCCGGGTCCCTGGCGCTGTGAGGCAGCAGTGCTAACCCCGCTGTGTCACCGTGCTGCCCCGGGTCCCTGGCGCTGTGAGGCAGCAGTGCTAACCCACTGTGTCACCGTGCTGCC
>NW_027591801.1:0-15000 GCF_964213995.1 Mustelus asterias | reverse complement strand
CTGTAGCCTTGGCTGATCTTCACACCAGTGTCCAGGGAGAGCAGCGTCTGTCCTGTTTCCCCCCCCCCCCCCCGAACCCTCCCGCACCTTCTACTTTGTTCATTTTTCACCGTGTTAGATCTGTGTTTTGGCAGGCTGCTGTTTTTTCTTTTAAAAAAAGAATTGAATGTTGGAGATCGCAGTGTGGTTCTGCCAATCACTGGAGCTGACTGTCTTTCCCCCCCCCCTGCCCTGCCCCGCCAGAGAGAGGGGAGGGGGTGCTCCAGTTGCCCATGTTTAGGGGGGGGGGGGGTGTAAGGTTCCTTCATTGGAGTGTTGTGACGTGTAGGGAGACTAGCCCAGTCCCCCCCACTCTGCTCTCCCCCATTTGAAACGAGTGCTCTGTCTAGACCACCAGGATTTTTGTGGGCAGGGGGAAGCTCTGTGTCACCCCCCACCCTCACCCCCACCCCCGTCCCCCACCGCATCCCATCCAACCCTCCTCCCCAGCCCCACTGAGCCATTTTACTGAACTGCAGCCATTCACGATGGTCTGGCCTTGGTGGGAGCGATTGGTTGAGCGATTGACCTTGAAGTACCTGATCCCCGTCTGAATTCTGGCCCACAGCGGGGAAACGATGGCAGACGTCAGTCAGACTCTCCCCACGTCCACTATCTGCAGGTGGATTGAGATGGACTGGAGGCAGATTTCCTCAACTCCTGTCTCAAAAATATTTCTTCAACCTCTCAGGGTCAGGACAGTGCAGAGGGAGCTTTACTCTGTATCTAACCCCGTGCTGTACCTGTCCTGGGAGTGTTTGATGGGGGACAGTGTAGAGGGAGTTTTACTCTGTATCTAACCCCGTGCTGTACCTGTCCTGGGAGTGTTTGATGGGGGACAGTGTAGAGGGAGCTTTACTCTGTATCTAACCCCGTGCTGTCCCTGTCCTGGGAGTGTTTGATGGGGGACAGTGTAGAGGGAGCTTCACTCTGTATCTAACCCCGTGCTGTACCTGCCCTGGGAGTGTTTGATGGGGACAGTGTAGAGGGAGCTTTACTCTGTATCTAACCCCGTGCTGTACCAGTCCTGGGAGTGTTTGATGGGGGACAGTGTAGAGGGAGCTTTACTCTGGATCTAACCCCGTGCTGTACCAGTCCTGGGAGTGTTTGATGGGGGACAGTGTAGAGGGAGCTTTACTCTGTATCTAACCCCGTGCTGTACCTGTCCTGGGAGTGTTTGATGAACTGTGTGAGGTGTGTCACTCCCTCGCTGTATTTACATGCAGTACAGATGTGGGGAGTGGGAGTTGGGCTGGTTGTAGTTAATACCAGCGCTTGCTGCTGGACATGTTTAAGTCGATATTGAGGATATTTAATGACCTTTCCCTCAAGGTGCCTGCACAGATGACAGAGCTGTTTTTCTCCAGTCCCTCCCTGCTCTAATGTTGATAATGGTTAACAGGCACGTCTCCGTGTTGAGGCATGTTTGTTTAAAATCATTGAATCTTTAGTTGAGAATTAAATGCACTACTGTGTAAAAGACCACATCTGGTGCACTTCCCCCGTGGACTGACGGGCAGTGAATATGTTACGGGGACATTAATCAGACTTGAGCCCCAGGCTATACATATTTTTATCACAATTGTTTCAGTCTCAACCTGTCTCTCCTGTCCGTGTCCCCGATTTGTAAATAAATTTGCAAAGCAGTAAATCCGACCAGTGTCACATTTATTGTGCCGTTTCACGTGAGGTCTTGTTCACGCTTTTGAATCCAGGACGCGGGGCCCTTCAGAGTTGCTGTTCTCCTTGGCAGGCATGCTTTCTGCCTTGACGTTGGGCAGCGGGTACCTGGGGAGAAGCAAGGGGGGGCTGGATGCAGAAACAAGCCAGTGGAACTTAGTCGCAAAGTGTTGGTAATGTCTTTGCCAGTGTCCTTCCAAATTGACGACACGACCTCATAGCAGTCTGATTTGATTTATTGTCACATGTATTGGGATACAGTGAAAAGTATTGTTTCCTGCGTGCTATACAAAGCATACTGTTCATAGAGAAGGAAAGGAGAGAGTGCAGAATTTAGTGTTGCAGTCACAGCTAGGGTGTCGAGAAAGATCAACTTAATGCGAGGGGAGGTTCATTCAAAAGTCTGACGGTAGCAGGGAAGAAGCTGTTCCCGAGTCGGTTGGTACGTGACCTCAGACTTTTGTATCTTTTTGGAGAGAGAATGTCCGGAGTCCTTAATTATGCTGTCTGCTTTTCCAAGGCAGCAGGGGGAAGTGTAGACAGTCAGTGGATGGGAGGCTGGTTTGCGTGATGGGTTGGGCTACATTCATGACCTTTTGTAGTCTCTTGCGATCTTGGGCAGAGCAGGAGCCCGTACCAAGCTGAATAAACCAACTGTTATATTGTGAAGTCAGCACTGGACTGGCTGGAAGCTGGGCAAAATGTCTGTACTCACATCAAACTCAATACAGCTGAGAACATCTGTGCTGTACCTGTCCTGGGAGTGTTTGATGGGGGACAGAGTAGACAGCACAGTAGCACAGTGGTTAGCACTGCTGCTTCACAGCTCCAGGGACCTGGGTTCGATTCCTGGCTTGGATCACTGTCTGTGTGGAGTTTGCACATTCTCCTCGTGTCTGTGTGGGTTTCCTCCGGGTGCTCCGGTTTCCTCCCACAGTCCAAAGATGTGTGGGTCAGGTTGATTGGCCATGCTAAAGATTGCCTCTTAGTCATGAGATGTGTAGGTTAGAGGGGTTAGCGGGTAAATGTGTAGGGATATGGGGGTAGGGCCTGGGTGGGATTGTGGTGGGTGCAGACTCGATGGGCCAAATAGCAGCCTCCTGCACTGTAGGGTTTCTATGATTCTAACCCTGTGCTGTACCTGTCCTGGGAGTGTTTGATGGGGGACAGTGTAGAGGGAGCTTTACTCTGTATCTAACCCCGTGCTGTCCCTGTCCTGGGAGTGTTTGATGGGGGACAGTGTAGAGGGAGCTTTACTCTGTATCTATCCCCGTGCTGTACCTGTCCTGGGAGTGTTTGATGGGGGACAGTGTAGAGGGAGCTTTACTCTGTATCTAACCCCGTGTTGTACCTGTCCTGGGAGTGTTTGATGGGGGACAGTGTAGAGGGAGCTTTACTCTGTATCTAACCCCGTGCTGTCCCTGTCCTGGGAGTGTTTGATGGGGGACAGTGTAGAGGGAGCTTTACTCTGTATCTAACCCAGTGCTGTACCTGTCCTGGGGGTGTTTGATGGGGGACAGTGTAGAGGGAGCTTTACTCTGTATCTAATCCCATGCTCTCTGAAGGATATAGCTGGATAGTGGAGTCAAGAAGGGTCCCCAAGGCTTGAAAATATCACTAACACCCCTGTTTAGGGAGGGAGGTAAAAGATGGGAAACTGCAACCTGGTTAGTGTGACCTTGGTTAAGATTTGAGTCCATTATTAAGGATGAAATTTCAGAATACTTGCAAGTGCGTGAGGTGAAGTCAGCATGGTTTCATCAAGGGAGGTGTCATGCTTGACAAATCTGTTGGAATATTTTGAAGTGGTAACAAGCAGAGAAAGGAGAGCCAGTAGATGTTATCTACTTGGATTTCCAGAAGGCCTTTGACAAGGTCCCACTCAGGATGCTGCTGGCAGAAGGCAGGGAATAAAAGGGTCCTTTTCAGGTTGGCAGCTGGTGACTCAAAGTTCTGCAGGGGTCAGTGTTGGACCACAAGTCTTCACTTGTTTCTTGCTGTACAGACAAAACATACCATTCATAGAGGAGAGTGTGCAGGATGTAGTGTTACAGCTATAGCTAGGGTGTAGAGAAATGCGAGGTAGGTCCATTCAAAAATCTGACAGCAGCAGGGAAGAAGCTGTTCTTGAGTTGATTGGTACGTGACCTCAGACTTTTGTATCTTCCTCTCTCCCTTCACCTGTCAGGAGTATGTCCGGGGTGTGTGGGGTCCTTAATTACACTGGCAGCTTTTCCCCCAAGACAAAGTGTAGAGGGAGTCAATGGAGGGTGGTTTTGCGTGATGGACTGGACTTCATTTACAACCCTTAGTAGTTTCTTGCGGCCTTGGGCAGAGCAGGAGCCACACCCAGCTGTGATCCAACCAGAGAATGCTTTCTATGGTGCATGCCAAATTTCCTTATCCTCCTGAGAGACACTGGTGGGCTTTAACTAGTCAGCGTGGGGAGACCAGGACAGGTTGTTCAATACACCACTAATTGAGATGGAGCCGAGGGTATTATGGCCAACTTCACAGGTGATAATTAAGGGCTATGGGGAGAGAGCGGGTAAATGGAGTTGAAATCAACCATGATTGAATGGTGGAGTGGACTCGATGGGCCGAATGGCCTTACTTCCGCTCCTATGTCTTATGGTCTTATGATAAAGATAAGGGAAAGGTAGTATTGAGGTGATGGGACAGGAAGAGTGGGCAAAATAGTGTGGAAGAATGGTTATCCACTTTAGTAGGAAGAAACTTAAAACTGAGCCTAATGTACTAATATAAACTGTCCCACACAAACGGCAATTTAAGCAGGACATGTCTTGACCGCTTAAGCCTGGGCAATTGGGACTAGCCTGCAGGGCACCATTGACCAGTTGGGCTGAAGGGCCTGTTTCCATGCTTTGCCAGGAAGGCAATGCCCTAATGGTATCACTGGACTATTCATCCATTAATGTTCTGGGGGCCTGGGTTTGAATCCCACCCATGGCAGAATTTCAAAAAATATCTGGCATTGAGAATCTGATGATCACTGTCAATTGTTGGAAAAACCCATCTGGTTCACTAACGTCCTTTAGGGAAGGAAATCTGCCATCCTTACCTGGTCTGACCAACATGTGACTCCAGAGTCTCAGCAATGTGGTTGACTCTCAACTGCCCTCTGAGCAAGGGCAACTCAGGATGGGCAATGCTGGGCCCGCCAAGGACACCCAGGTCACACAAATGAATTAAAATACTCATGACCCTTAACAGAAAATATTTTCTAAATGGTGAGGGAGAATTCAAGGGACTTGGGAGTCCTACTTGAGGATTCTCTTAAGGTTAACATGCAGGTTGAGTTGGTCATTAGGGAGGCCGAATGCGATGTGAGCATTCATTTGAGGGCTAGAATACAAGAGCAGGGATGTGCTGCTGAGGCTGTAACACGGTCAGACCACATTTGGAGCAGAGGAATTTTGGGCCCTGTATCCAAGATGTCCGCCCTCTCCAGCGCGCACATTTCTTCAACCCCATGCTGTACCCGTTAAGCAGCAAATAAAAGGTCTCAATATTCAATCGATGGGTCTTTGAACACACGTACAAACAAGACAGGAAACGTGCCATCTGTAATAAGTTTATTTTGATGGTTAATAACGCTGCTTCCACATTAGTAATGGTCAGGGCCAATAACCCATCCTCATGATTAACCATCTGCAAGGTACACTAATGATTCCAAGTTGGCAGGTCCCCACAGCTCCCCCAAAACAACATGAATGGAAGTTTGGTCACTTGATGCGTGTGGTGAGAACGAGGTCGAAATTCCCTCTCCCCTCCCACTGGAGAAATCTTGGTTAAAATCTCAGGAATGCTTGCAAAAACAATGTTGTGAATGACACATGGAATGAAGTAATAGAAGAATCAATTTAATCCAAGAGTTCTCGCCCCCCCCCTCCCCGCTCCCTTGCTTACTGATCGAGGAAAGGTGTTTGGAATTTTAAGATGTTCAAGTTTTGGAAACTTGCACCAAAAGGTCCAACAAATCAAGAGATCTGGAAAGCATCCTGCAGCCGGGGGGGGGGGGGGGATGTCTTATCCGCTAGGTTTAAAAAGTTCTAATCAATACCCAACACCACCCCATTCCACTTCAACCCCTCCCTCCTTTAAATTGGGGGAGAAAGGGGGAAATCAAAAAAAAACAGCTGTCAAGTTTCTCACTAACCCACTGAACAGTTCTGGCTCCTTGTTTTGCTCCAGAGCTTTTTGGGTCCCACGATTACTGGTCCTGCTCACAAAGAGGGTTAAAGGTAAAAGTCAGATGGGGAGTTCAAAAGACATGAGTACAAACTGAAGGTGCTGAGCAAGCCAAAAAAAAACCCACAGCACATACAAAAAAAAAGAAAAAACATGGAAGCTCAGGGGGCCGACACTGCTTCAGCTTCTGCTATTCGAACCTCGTGACGGTGGGTCCTAGTTTCAACATCAGTTCGCTGCGGTCTAATAACTCATCCGTGGCAGTGACCTGCCACTCATGCTTGACCCCTGCAGACAAAAACACAAATCACAGATCAGTCTGGGGTCCAGCGCGCGTTACCTCCCGTCTCCACAACAACCCCACCGCAACAGACCCTGTGACTCTGGTACAAAGCGGGTGTTGGACGTGTGGTTCAGGAGGCTGCAGGATCAAGGTTTCAGAATTAAGAGTGAAAAAGCAGCGGGCCATGCGTGTTGCATACCTGTGAATTTTTTCCTGATTGCATCCTTGGAGCTGGCATAGATCATCTTCTGCCCGACAGGCGCATCATCAGGATTCCTGGGGAGAGGAGAAACAAGCTGAGTGGTTACTCAGCTCCCCCTTGTTCGATTCACCTCGAGGACTGCTCCCCACGGCAGCGAGCCCCACACATTCCCTGTCGGAGCGAGCCCCCCCCCCCCCCGCTCACGTTCCCCACAGGAGCAAACTTTCTCTCCTCCTCCCCCCACACCCACTTCCTGCAGGAGCAAGCCCTCCCCTCCCCCACGTGCTCCCCCATGGGAGGGTGCACCCCCACACGCTTCCACTCCCTGTTCAACAAGCACCCCCCCCCCCACACACAATCCCTGCCGGAGCATGCACCCTACATGCTCCCCGCGGAACAAGCCCCCCCTCCCTGTGGGAGCAAGCCACCCCCCCACCTTCCCTCCGGGGAAGCAAGAATCCCACACACACTCCCCACTCCACTTCCTGTGGAACAAACCCCCCCACTCCCGTGGGAGCAAGCACACCCCACACATGCTCCCCGACAGACTGCCCCAATGCATCTCCACCCTCCAGTCAAGCACTCGCAGTCACTGGAAGCAATGTTCTATTCCAGCCAGGACACCAATACAGATCCTCAACTCTTGTACAATCCCATCAGGACTGGGAGTGGAGAAAGAAAGGGACTCGCTCCCTACCAGCCCTACAAGAACTTGACTCAGTGCAGTCAGAGGGCCATGGCACTGTGCCTGATTTCAATCAGGAAACTGGCACAGAATCTAGAACATAGAACATTCCAGCGCAGTACAGGCCCTTCGGCCCTCGATGTTGCGCTGACCTGTGAAACCAATCTAAAGCCCATCTAACCTACACTATTCCAAGATCATCCATATGTTTAACCAATAACCATTTGAATGCTCTTAATGTTGACGAGTCCACTACTGCTGCAGGCAGGGCATTCCACGCCCTTACTACTCTCTGAGTAAAGAACCTACCTCTAACATCTGTCCTATATCTATCACCCCTCAATTTAAAGCTATGTCCCCTCGTGTTAGCCATCACCATCCGAGGAAAAAGGCTCTCACTGTCCACCCTATCCAATGCTCTGATCATCTTGTATGCCTCTATTAAGTCACCTCTTAACCTTCTTCTCTCTAACGAAAACAACCTCAAGTCCCTCAGCCTTTCCTCATAAGGCCTTCCCACCATACCAGGCAACATCCTGGTAAATCTCCTCTGCACCCTTTCCAATGCTTCCACATCCTTCCTATAATGCGGTGACCAGAACTGTATGTAATGCTCCAAGTGCGGCCGCACCAGAGTTTTGTACAGTTGCAGCATGACCTCCTGGCTCCGAAACACAATCCCTCTACCAATAAAAGCTAACACACCGTACGCCTTCTTAACAACCCTATCAACCTGGGTGCCAACTTTCAGGGATCTATGCACATGGACACCCAGATCCCTCTGTTCATCCACACTACCAAGTATCTTACCATTAGCCCAGTACTCTGTATTCCTGTTACTCCTTCCAAAGTGAATCACCTCACACTTTTCCACATTAAACTCCATTTGCCACCTCTCAGCCCAGCCCTGCAGCTTATCTATGTCCCTCTGTAACCTGCAACATCCTTCCGCACTGTCCACATATCCACCGACTAGAGTCATCCGCAAATTTACTAACCCATCCTTCTACGCCCTCATCCAGGTCATTTATAAAAATGACAAACAGCAGTGGCCCCAAAACAGATCCTTGCGGTACACCACTAGTAACTGAACTCCAGGATGAACATTTCCCATCAACCACCACCCTCTGTTTTCTTACAGCTAGCCAATTCCTGATCCAAACCGCTAAATCACCCTCAATCCCATGTGTCCATATTTTCTGCAATAGCCTACCATGGGGAACCTTATCAAACGCTTTACTGAAATCCATATACACCACATCAACCGCTTTACCCTCATCCATCTCTTTGGTCACCTTCTCAAAGAACTCAATAAGGTTTGTGAGGCATGACCTACTCTTCACAAAACCGTGCTGACTATCCCTAATCAAATTATTCCTTTCTAGATGATTATAAATCCTATCTCTTATAATCCTTTCCAAAACTTTGCCCACAACAGAAGTAAGGCTCACCGGTCTATAATTACCAGGGTTGTCTCTACTCCCCTTCTTGAACAAGGGGACAACATTTGCTATTCTCCAGTCTTCTGGCACTATTCCTGTAGACAATGACGACACAAAGATCAAAGCCAAAGGCTCTGCAATCTCCTCCCTAGCCTCCCAGAGAATCCTAGGATAAATCCCATCCGGCCCAGGGGACTTATCTATTTTCACACTTTCCAGAATTGCTAACACCTCCTCCTTATGAACCTCAATTCCATCTAGTCCAATAGCCTGTATCTCAGTATTCTCCTCGATAACATTGTCTTTTTCCTGTGTGAATACTGATGAAAAATATTCACTTAGCGCCTCTCCTATCTCTTCAGACTCCACACACAACTTCCCACTACTGTCCTTGACTGGCCCTAATCTTACCCTAGTCATTCTTTTATTCCTGACATACCTATAGAAAGCTTTAGGGTTTTCCTTGATCCTACCTGCCAAAGACTTCTCATGTCCCCTCCTGGCTCTTCTCAGCTCTCTCTTTAGGTCCTTCCTGGCTAACTTGTAATTCTCAAGCTCCCTGACTGAGCCTTCACGTCTCATCTTTACATAAGTCTCCTTCTTCCTCTTCACAAGAGATTCAACTTCTTTAGTAAACCACAGTTCCCTCGCTCGACCACTTCCTCCCTGCCTGACAGGTACATACTTATCAAGGACACGCAGTAGCTGTTCCTTGAACAAGCTCCACATTTCAATTGTGCCCATCCCCTGCAGTTTCCTTCCCCATCCTATGCATCCTAAATCTCACCTAATCGCATCATAATTTCCTTTCTCCCAGCTATAACTCTTGCCCTGCAGTCTATACCTATCCCTTTCCATCACTAAAGTAAACATAACCGAATTGTGGTCACTATCACCAAAGTGCTCACCTACCTCCAAACCTAACACCTGGCCTGGTTCATTACCCAGTACCAAATCCAATGCGGCCTCGCCTCTTGTTGGCCTATCTACATACTGTGTCAGGAAACCCTCCTGTACACATTGGACAAAAACTGACCCCTCTAAAGTACTCGAACTACAGCGTTTCCAGTCAATATTTGCAAAGTTAAAGTCCCCCATAACAACTACCCTGCTCCTATCCAGAATCATCTTTGCAATCCTTTCCTCTACATCTCTGGAACTTTTCGGAGGCCTATAGAAAACTCCCAACAGGGTGACCTCTCCTTTCCTGTTTCTAACCTCAGCCAAGACTACCTCAGTAGACAAGTCCTCATCAAACGTCCTTTCTGCCACCGTAATACTGTCCTTGACTAATGCCACACCTCCCCCTCTTTTACCACCTTCCCTGATCTTACTGAAACATCTGGGGAATAATGCCCACTCCCAGCGGCACGTGATTGACAACTATAACCCCCAAAACCCAGGCTGTGCCTGGTGTTTCTCCAACAGTGAGACAAACTCAACACAGTTTGTCTCAATGCTGGAGAAGATTGACACAGGGAAGAGTGACAAGATTAAAGGCAGCCAGGTTGATACAGTGCTGCTGGAGGTCACTGTGGTTTCTCCTGTGCCCAGGGACCGGCGGCAGAGCACAGCGCCACTCAGGCCACAGCTTACTCACCAATGAATGAAGATCAGTTCCTCCTTCTTGGTCTCCTTTGTCTCAAAGGATGCATCGTAGAGAGCGTAGCAGCAATCATTATGAGGAAGCATATCGATAAAGGCCAGCAGGGGGTCACTAATTTTTCCGTCCTGAACATCTCCCACCAGAATCTCCTTCCCCTCTCGGACTACTATTTTTTCGTTGTTGGCAGTCATCCCAAACAAGACCACTTTCTTCCTCTTCTTCATCTCCGCATTGCTGCAGGACTTCCGCACTTTCATGTCATTGAAACAGGCGACGACCTCATCCGCAACTGAGATGCCCGATGCCTGGGAGATTGAGAGAGACAGCTTTAGACACACGCCACTTTGCCTGGGGTTCCTCCAGCTCGGAGATCCAGCAGGCAGTACAGGAACAGCACAGACTGACACAAGGGAACAGTGACAGGATTAAATATCCGCACGAGGGACCCGCTCAAGAAAAAGAGTGTTGGAGAAACATTCTAGACTTGCATCCCCTCCAACCCCTTTCAATAAAATCTCACCCCAGGAATTCGCCTCGCGAACCAGACATCCCTCTAGGTAAAGCTCCCCAAAGTGCAGCCACAACAGTTCCCCTGAAGATCAACATTCGTTGATGGACCTAGGTACTAATTCCAGACTGGTGCACCAAGTCACTGCTGCTTCATAGAATCCTGCAACCCCTCTCCATTTAAAATCAGACCCCGCTTCTCCAATCTTCCTGGAAAACAGAACCACCTCACCTGGTAGATGCCCTACAACCCGTCAGCAAATCCAGCTACAATGGCCAGTCCCGCCATCCAAGTCATTGACCCAAAATGCAAACAGTGGAGGTCACAGCGCTGGTCTCGATTGAAGGATGTAACTGTGTTTGGGAGCAGTTCAGAGAAGGTTTACCAGACTAATACCCTGAAGCGGGCAGCTTGAGGGAAGATTGGGACAGACAAGACTTGTGTCTGCCAGAGAGATACATGATCCTGAGGGACAGGGTGCCTGTGGAGGGGATATTTCCTCGTGGGAGAATCTAGAACCACTGCTAACACCCAGTCTACATACTAGCCCCTTATCCGTACAAATCCTGCAGCACTCCATTCTGCCAAGCTGAGGAAGATCCCGATACCCTGATCAATTCCCATCCTTGCTGATGTCACCCCCCCACCTGTGATCAAACCTGTCATGTGACACTTTGCCTTTTGCAATTCCAAACCATCTACTGGTTCCCCTTTATTCACCCTCCATTGCATCTGTCAAACTATTTCCCCATTCACCAGGGCTGACTCTGCTAGAATGTGTCAGGACTTTCCAAACACACTGCTGTTACTGTCCGAATGGATTCTAGCATGGTCCCATTCTGATGGATCTACTCTGCACCCCCTCTAGACATCCTCCCTCATCATCCAGAATCCAATCAGCTAGCACCTACCCTAGCCTTTCTAACGGTTTAGTGTGGAACGCAATCAGAATCCTTCGTTCAGGAGGCCATTTGGCCCATCAAGTCTGCACCAACCCTCTGGCAGAGTATATTCTGCCCTATCGCAATAACCCCACACACTTATGGTTAAACCACCTAACCTGCACATCTTTGGACACCAAGGGGCAATTTGGCACAGCCAATCCCCCTAACCCACACATCTTTGGACACTAAGGGGCAATTTGGCACAGCCAATCCCCCTAACCCACACATCTTTGGACACTAAGGGGCAATTTAGTGCAGCCAATCCACCTAACCTGCACATCTTTGGACATTAAGGGGCTGTGCAAGCCTCAGCTGCTTTATTCAAACAAGTGCGCACAGCCCAGCCAGCCACACCATACATGCTCACATTCCAGAGGCGAGCAGCGTGCGGCTCGGGAATGCAGCCTTTCACCTGGACGGCAGCCAGCGGCACGGGTTCCTGAGGTGGCAAGTGGGAACAGGAAAAACACGCAAAAAAGGGAAAGTATTGCCGGGGAGAAAACGTCCGATTCAAGAGCAGCAGCATCTGAGGCGAGGCAAGTCGCGTGTACGCAAAACTCTCTCTACAGCGGCCAACAGACTTGCCGAGAACTTTCTGTGGCAACTTGATTCTGTATCAGGCTTGTCCACGATCGTCTAGGCTCATAACCCTGTGATATTTGTTGCTGCGGGGGGGGGGGGGGGGGGGGAGTGGCAGTGAATGGGGGGGGGGGGGGGGGAGGAGGGTGGGAAGGAGTCACAGTTAGCAGGAATGTGCTCTAATCATCAGCACATTATGCCCATGCTGTACATTTATTGTTCAACTCAATGCCAGCCAGGTGGCTCATTTCATGCCAGCCTCCTGAGCATCCCTCAATTGGGCAACCATGCCTCCAGGAATACCATGCCTAAACCACTGCACCCTTAAGTGGTTCCTTAATAATGCTAACCTGCATCCACCCCCCCACACTCACCTGGCAGCCCAAATCTGTCTCTCCCCCTCTGGGAAGGGCTCGGGAAAGATTGCAGACGAGACGGAAGTGGGCCAGGGGCTCTGCAGTCAGAGGGGAAGCTGCAGGCTGCCGGGAGAGTTGAAAGTGGAAGCTAAGCCAGTGGGATGTCCAAGGCTCACACAAGGCAGGAAACCCAAGGGAAGGGTTAAACAAGGCCAGGAACTGTCAATAAACAACAGGACTCGGTTGTAGACAGACAAACAGGCGGCACGGTAGCACAGTGGTTAGCACTGCTGCTTCACAGCTCCAGGGTCCCGCGTTCGATTCCCGGCTCAGGTCACTGTCTGTGTGGAGTTTGCACATTCTCCTCGTGTCTGCGTGGGTTTCCTCCGGGTGCTCCGGTTTCCTCCCACTGTCCAAAGATGTGCGGGTTAGGTTGATTGGCCAGGTTAAAAAAAAATTGCCCCTTAGAGTCCTGGGATGTGTAGGTTTAGAGGGATTAGTGGGTAAATATGTGGGGTAGGGCCTGGGTGGGATTGTGGTCGGTGCAGACTCGATGGGCCGAATGGCCTCCTTCTGCACTGTAGGGTTTCTATGATCTATGAAACAAGGGCACGTCTGCAGAAGTCCTGACACTGACTGGCCAAGCAGGGATGAGGGTCAGGAAGGGAGAGGTTTAGACTGTTCAACAGGGGGGGGAAAAAAGAGAGTTGGAAACATAAAACACTAGGCAGACCACAGCTGGAGGAGCCAGGGACATGTCTGCACAGCACAGAATGTGACCACTCGAGGGGTACAGAAATGGATGATGATGCCAGGCCTCGGGAATGTATTAGCTGGAGGCTGATTATTTTTTTGGGGGGGGGAATGAACAGGATGGAGACACCCATTTCCCCCTGACAGGGTTAGGGGAGCTCTATAACTGACTGATTATGGAGCTGGACCCTATAATGTCAGCCATTTGGAGAACGAGACCCGTGCACTCAACGTGGCGGCAAGGAGTTTCCTCCTCAGCAGCATCCTTTCCCAGATCAACCCCGAGCTGTATTTTGCCTCCCAATCCCAGCCCATTGTCCTTCAGGATTGAACCTTTCTTTCCTGGCACGTCGCCGGAGTTGAAGCAATGTCAAAGCCGGCGACTTGCCGAGCTATCGGGAGCTGATGAGGCAGGGTTTTCACCCATGACCTTATTAGGGCAAACTATTGACACTTGAGTTATTGAAGTTTCGATTTCACTGCGTGGACATGTGTCAAATCTCAACTATGCACTTGCCGGCAATCGGCAGCCTATAGCAGCGTCCGACCGCTGCAGTGAAGCACTTCTCGTTTTTAGCAGCTAACCGGAGTCCCACTGACATTGCAGAAAGAGGAAGAAGCGGCAATTTCACAAGAGCCCTCCCTCTCCCGATGCCAGGGAAAGTAAGTCACTTAAATGGGTTTTGTTTCAAGAGAGCAAGCACACCCTTGCCTAATCACACTGGGGCCCCACAGTGGCAGAGTTCAACAGGAAAAGCTTACAACACAAAAGAATCTCCAGCCGTGAATTTCCTGCTTGCTCAAGCAGAAACAGCCACCCCAGCAATACCTTCTGCTCCCCTCCTCCTCCCCCCCACACACACACCCACCCACCACCACCACCAGGTACCTACCACCCTCCGGCCCACTTAATCTCCCGTATAGCTGTGCAGCCCTGACCCCACCCACTTTCCCACAACACAAAGGCAGCCTGCACCCCACCTCTTCCATTAATACCAGCCCACTGGGTTCTGATCCCTCATTTTTAAACAATATTCCTAAACCCGCTTAAAAATCTAAAAGATTCGCCAGAGGCAAACAGTAATGGTATTGGTGGGTGCGATCAGGGGGGGGGCGGGGGAGGAGAGAGAGATCGCGAGTCAGCTTGTTGATAAGATGGTTCCGAAACCAAGCAAGGAACCTTGAACCCGACAAGACACACCAGCCTCCATTTTAAAGTAAAGCAAACCTCCCAATTCAAGACAGCAGCGCCACACCACAACCCGCCCCATTGTTTAAGAACCCTCAAATGAAAATAAACCGAAGCCCCCCCCCCCCCCCCGCCACAGCTGCCAGCGGATCCTGTGGCGGAACAATCCAGAACTGCCAACTCCTGCCCACAGGAAAAACGCAAACCACCCTCCATCAATAAGCCATTTTGAAAACTAGCCGCCCCACTGAAGGGGGAAAACTGTATCCCCCCCGTTAACAAAACGACACCAGTCTAACAAGATTCCACAACCGGCAAGAATAAATTCATTTGGGGCAGGCAGGGGGTTGGGGGGGAAAATGCTCCTCCAAAAAACCAACGTGTAAGAACTGGCTCACCGCCAAGCCCAGATTGCAGAGGAATGGAACAAGAGAAATCTAATTGCAAAATAGCCCCTCTCGTTGGGGAGGGGGTGGGGGGGGAAGGAACAAGACCCTCCCATTGAGACTTAGTGACGAGTCT